>NW_016108140.1:117512-129162 GCF_001604975.1 Cebus imitator
AAAAATCTTCAATAAAATACTGTCAAACCAATTGCAACAGCACATCAAAAAGCTTATCCATCCCGATCAGGTAGGCTTCATTCTGGGGCTGCAAGGCTGGTTCAACACACACATCTATAAATGTAAACCACCACATAAACAGAACCAAAGACAAAAACCACAAGATTGTCTGAATAGATGCAGAGAAGGCCTTTGACAAAATTCAACAGCCTTTCATGCCAAAAAAAAAAAAACCTCTCAATAAACTAGGTATTGATGGAATGTATGATTAAATGATAAAAGCTATAATATGACAAGCCTACAGCCAATATCATACCGAACGGGCAAAAGCTGGAAGAATTCCTTTTGAAATCAGGTACTAGACAAGGATGCCCTCTCTCACCACTCCTATTCAACATAGTATTGGAAGCTCTAGCCAGAGCAATCAGGCAAGAAAAAGAAATAAAGCGTATTCAATTAGGAAAGGAAGAAGTCAAACTGTGTCTATTTGCAGATGACATGATTGTATATCTAAAAGTCCCCATCATCTGAGAGCAAAATCTTCTCAAACCAATAAGCAACTTTAGCAAAGTCTCAGATACAAAATAATGTGCAGAAATCACAAGCATTCCTATATATGAATAACAGGCACGCAGAGAGCCAAATCAAAAGCAAACTCCCTTTCACAATTACTACGAAGAGAATAGAATACCTAGGAATACAACTAACAAAGGATGTAAAGGACCTCTTCAAGGAGAACTGCAAACCCCTGCTCAATGAAATGAGAGAGGACACAAACAGATGGAGAAATGTTCCATGCTCACAGTCAGGAAGAATCAATGTCGTGAAAATGGCCATACTGCCCAAAGTAATCTATAGATTCAATGCTATCTCCATCAAGCTACCAATGACCTTCTTCACAGAACTGGAAACAGCCACTTTAAACTTCATATGGAATCACAAGAGACCCTGCATAGCCAGGACAATCCTAAGCAAAAAGAACAAAGCTGGAGGTATCACACTGCCAAACATCAAACTATACTACAAGGCTACAGTAACCAGAACAGCATGGCACTGGTCCCAAAACAGAGACATATACAAGAGGAACAAAACAGAGACCCGATAAGAAACACCACACATCTGCAACCATCTGATCTTTGACAAACCCGGCAAAAACAAGCAATGGGGAAAGGACTCCATGTTTAATAAACGGTGTTGGGGAAACTGGCTAGCAATGTACAGAAAGCAGAAACTGGACCCCTACCTGTCACCTTACACTAAAATTAACTCCAGATGGATCAAAGATTTAAACATAAAACCTAACACTATAAAAACACTAGAAGAAAACCTAGGCAAAAGCATGCAGGACATAGGCATAGGCAAGGACTTTATGACTAAAACACCAAAAGCAATGGCAATAAAAGCCAGGATAGACAAATGGGATCTAATTGAACCCCAGAGCTTCTGTACAGCAAAAGAAACCATCATTAGAGTGAATTGGCAACCAACAGAAGGGGAAAAATGTTTGCAATCTACCTATCTGACAAAGGTCTAATATCCGGAATCTACAAATAACAAACAGATATACAAGAAAAAACAAACAACCCCATTCAAAAGTGGGTGAAGGACATGAACAGACATTTTTCAATAGAAGACATATAGGAGGCCAACAAACATATTAAAAAATGCTCATTGTCACTCGTCATTAGAGAAATGCAAATCAAAACCACACTGAGATATCATCTCACACCAGTTAGAATGGTGATCATTTAAAAAAATCTAGAGACAACAGATACTGGAGAGGATGTGGAGAAATAGGAATACCCTTACACAGTTGGTGGGAGTGTAAATTAGTTCAACCATTGTGGAAGACAGTGTGGAGATTTCTCAAGGATCTAGAAATAGAAACTCCATTTGAACCAGCAATCCCACTATTGGGTATATACCCAAGGAATTATAAATTGTTCTACTATAAAGACACATGCACACATATGTTCACTGCAGCCTGTGAACAATAGCAAAGACCTGAAACCAACCCAAATGCCCATCAATGATAGAATGGACAAAGAAAATGTGGTACATTTACACCATGGAATACTACACACCCATAAAAAACAATTAGTTCGTGTCTTTTGTAGGGACTTGAATGAATCGGAAAACCATCATCTCAGCAAACTGACACAAGAACAGAAAGCCAAACACCGTACATTCTCACTCATAGGTGGGTGTTGAACAACAGGAACACATGGGGTCAGGGAGAGGAACATCACACACTGGAGCAGCTGGGGGGGTAGGGGAGAGACAGTGTGGGGGGAGGGAGGAGAGGATGGGAAGGGATATCATGGGGAGAAATGCCAGATATAGTATGCACCTAAAATAGAACAAAAAATTTAAAAAAAGAAATAGTCATGAGGGGCCAGGAGCAGTGGCTAATGCCTGAAATCCCAACACTTTGTGAGGCCAAGGCAGGCAGATCACCTGAGGTCAGGAGTTTGATACCAGCCTGACCAACATGGGGAAACCCTGTCTCTACTAAAAATACAAAAATTAGCTTGGCATGGTGGCGTGTACCTGTAATCCCAGCTACTTAGAAGGCTGGGGCAGAAGAATCGCTTGAACCCAGGAGGCGGAGGTTTTAATGAGCCAACATTGCACCACTGAGCTCCAGCTTAGGTGACAGAGCAAGGCTCCATTTCAAAAACAGAAAAAATAGTAACGAGGAAATATTGAGGACTGAGCCCTAGGAAACAACAATGTGCAAAAGGAGAAAGATGAGAAGCAAGTAAACAGACCATGATGAAAGGAGTAGAAACGTGGGAGGCCTGAGGGAGTGAGGTCCTGAAAACCAACTGAAGATGCTATTAGGGAGGAGATGTCCTTCCTTTGGTTTAATATTGCTGACAGATTAAATAAAATGAGGTGTAAGAAAAAATCCCTAGATTTATTACAGAAAAAAATAAGTGATAACCTTGAGAAAAATAACCTTGGAGGAGTGCTGAAATTGAAGACTTACTGGCGTGACATCAAGACTGAATGGAAAGAAAACCTGAGTTCATGAGTATAGATAGTTCTTTAAAGGAGATCATAATTGGGAGTCAGTCATGGAAATGTGATAGAAAAGAAACAGTAGTTTTCAAATTTTATATAGCAATTATATAAAGGTTATAAAAATTATACACTTATAGCATTAAAAATGCTAGATTGAGGTATAAAATTCTTAAAATTATAGAACTAAAAGACCCCTTAAACATTTCTAAATTAGATAAGCTGGTTATCATATTCATGCTTACACATAAAGACCAAGGAATACTAAAAGTTTCAAAGAGGGTATTTCTTGCTTGATAAAAATCAGCCAATTCTAGGATAGTTGATACTCATCAAACATACAAAGTAATAATCACAGTAAAATACTGAATGCTATTAACAGGAATAAAATAGAAGAAAAGCAGAAAAGAATCGTATTTTATAAATGAAATGTTTAAAATTATATGAAGTTACTGTTGAAAAATGTGGTGAGGTGACTATTTAAATATATCCTTATTTCAAAGGAAGAACATGTCACACATGCAGAGCACTTTTACAAATAAGATTCACTGCATTAGGAGCATCTTCATTTTAACACAAGGATCAGCAAATTAGCACTTGTGGGCCAAATCCAGACCACTGCCTGTTTTTGTAAGTAAAGTATCTTGGAGCACAGCCACGCTTATTCACTTTATAGTCCATAGAGTCCATTAGCTGGGTGTGATGTAGCACACCTGTGGTCCCAGCTAGTAGAGAGGCTGAGGTGGGAGGACCACTAGAGCCCAGAAAGTCAAGACTTCAGTGAGCCATGATCATGCAACTGCACTGCAGCCTGGGAGACAGAGTGAGACCCTGTCTCAAAAAAATAAATATATATAGCACACAAAGTCTAAAATATTTACTAACTGGGTCCTTGCAGAAAAAGCTGGCCAGCTTCTGGTTTAGTGGATCAAAGATCCTTTGATGTATTTTAATAAAAGTTTTACCCAATATACTGAAATGTTTATATTAAATATAGATTTCTATCTAGCTTTCCCATCCAGTCCCTAAATTCTAAGTATAATCCTGGTACTCACTCTCAAGTTTACATTAAATGCTAGCCTATACAAAAAACACTCTTACTCTTACTTTTTTCTTTTTGTTATTTACATGTTGCTTTGTTTAAGAAAGAACACAAAAATGCCCCACTAAAGGGATTCTGTTTGTTCACAGGCTGCAAGAAGGGAAAAACACAAAGCACATTTTGCAGAAAATAATTTGTTACAAGTCAGAACTATGACATGAAGCCAAGCAGGGCACTCTAGGACTGAATTTGCTGTGCTTCTTTAATAGGTTCCTTGCTCTCTTTCTTTTCTGGCAGCTGTGAGTCACATAGGCCATAGAGAGTATCAGTCCCTAAGAGAAACACAATTCTGACATTCATCTTAATCTATTAAGTTCATCTGTCCCAATTCTGTGGATGCTGACTTTCGCTCATTGATGATGATACACATGGACATTTACCATCAATTTTCAGATTCTTGGATCTTTGCCAAGTCTTATTATTTGAGAGTCAACCTAGTAGGATGCAAGTTATAAATGCTGATTATCCAATTACCTACTCAAAATATCCTGTATGAATATTCCATTAAACATGCATAGAAAAAAATTAGTCACTCCTACTAACCTGCTGCTCTTTACTCTTCTGTATTCACCAGAAAATTTCCTACTCCTTCCTCATGTCCAGGTTAAATGCTAGTGTACAATCTGGAAACTAGTGCATTATCTGAGATTTCTCTCTATCCGCCAAACATTTCTTCTTCAATTATCACTAAATCACATTGACTATACCTCTCTTCTGTCTCTGCTTTATATTCCCACTGTCACTTGGAACACAAACATTTAGAAAAAGGCTTTTATTTAAATAAAAATGGCCAATTATTAATGTTATTTCTTACATGAAAAAAATTAAGCAAAACAAAGGAAAAAGATGTAACACCACAAGAAAAGCCAACATTTTAAAATAAGTAACTGAGATTCCTAAGTTTCTTTTTTCACCATGCATGGGTGAAAACCTCATAATACATTGACACTAGTTGAAGGATGTGTGACAAGGAAACTATAGCTGACTACTACTGCAAAAGCTTCCTTTGTCTCCTGGTTTCCTTACATGGTTACCTTCTATCAGTCCTTTATGAGGGGTCAGAAAACCACAGGCCACAGGCCAAATCCAGTCTGCATTATGGCTTTGTGAATAAAGTTTTCTTGGATCTCAGTCATGCCTATTTGCTTACATGTTATCCGTGGTGGTTTTCACACTACAAAAGCAGGGTTAAGTAGATACAACAGAGACCACATAGTCTAAAATATTTCCCACTTCATCCTTTGCAGGAAAAGCTTGCTAACCATTTTTACACCATAACCAGAATGCCTTAATATTCAAATTTAATCTTGTGACTCCCCTACTCAAATTTCTCCAGTGAGGCTCTGCAGGAAACACTGCTGGCTCCCTACCAATAGCCTCTCCTTATTCTTTATTGCAGAAGAAACACAAGTCTATTGGGATGTTTATTATCCCAATTCCTCTCCTCAGCTTCAGAAAGAGAAATGAGTATTCTAAGCTAATCACTTATCTGCTTTCCCAGTGCCTGGTTTTGGGATGTGCATGTGGTGTGACCCATCCAATGAAATGTTACAGGAAGCCCCTTGCATGCTTCTAAGTTTTCTCCCCATTTAAAAGACACTGTGAAGAAAAGCAGCCCTTGCGATGTTACGTTGTGAGAGCAAGATGTTTAGAGCTGTTGTGGATTAGTCAACTATGAAAGGAGACATAATAAAACACTGCCAACAACACAGCTGAAAGAGGGACAAGTGGGGTCCTAGGATAACACTGAACAACAAAAACAACTCTGTTTCCTACTGTTAGAGCCACTGCTCATCTAGTATTTGCGGTCCAAATCATTCTACTGGTAAAATTCCCATGGCCCACCAGATAAAAGCTACTCATTTCATTCATTCATTCATTCATTCATTCATTCATTCATTCATTCATTTATTGAGACAAAGTCTTACTCTTTTGCCCAGGCTGGAGTGCAGTGGCACAACAGCTCACTGCAACCTCTACCTCCCAGGTTCAAGTGATTCTCATGCCTCAGTCTCCAGTTAGCTCGGATTATACATGCTGGCTACTACACCCAGCTAATTTTTGTATTTTTAGTAGGGATGGGGTTTCACCATGTTGACCAAGGCTGAAGACTTACTCATTTCTATAGTATTAAAAAGTCTATTATAAACTTGCCTTAGCTAAGTAAGTGTTCACCTCATTCCCAACCTCTCGTGTCTCACACTTTTGGTACTAGCAAAAGTGAACTGCTCATAAACCCTGCAAACCTTACTCAAGCATCTTGTCTTCTGTACTTGCTGCTCTTCTTCCCAGAGGCAATCGCGTTAGATGTTCCTTCCGGCAAGCACACAATCTCGTTACATCTTCCTTCTGCTAAACATCATTCTTCTGCTTCTTTACCTTGAAACATTCTACTCAGTCTTTATACTTACCTTAAATCCTACCTACCTTTTTTGAAAAAGCTTTCATTCCTCATCAGTTATGTCTGGCACATAATCAATATAATAAATAATCATAATTATAGGCTTCCAGTGGGCATCTAGCACACAGCAAGCACTGAATAAAGTAGCAAAATAATGAAAAATGACAATGATAATAACGAGATCCTCTTTGTATTTTTACTTGTGTTCTGTAGCATTAGTAAAAATGTATCTGAAAAACATTTCATAGTTATTTGTTAGGTGGACAAGTTAAAACACCAATAAAATTGTTTCTTTGTCAATTCTATTGAAAAAGCACAGAAATGAAATAGACACAATTCTGTTATGAGCACCTTAAAGATCAAAACTACATTAATTTCATCTGTCTCCTTGTTATCAAAAGCTCTTTGATAAATAGATGGCTAAAGTAAAGGTGTCCTCATACAGTCTCGATCGTACAGTGTATTAGGTGTCCACATCCAGGTAGCATGCTAGCATTTTTGTTATTGTGAAACATTTTGTACTTTCATTATCATCTGCTGAGCCTAGAGCTGGGCAATTTGTATATTTATTATGACAATCTTTTGACGAATGGTAGCAGAGCATCTTGTTCTAACAAAATTACTGTTATCATGACAATTAACCCACAGATAGAAGAACACATCTTGTTCCAACAAAGTAAATATATCTCTTTTCATTTCAAATTAGGAGGAGTGAAGTCAGTAATAGTGAGACCTTGCTGGTACAAGCATATGTTTCATGACCAGTGCTTCACAGATTGCTACCAGTCCATGGCCTGTTAGGAACCTCACTACACAGGAGGAAGTGAGCAGGAGGCAAACCAAGGAAGCGTCATCTGTATTTACAGCCACACACCCTGGCTCATCTTACTGCCTGAGCTCTGCCTCCTGTCAGATCAGTGACAGCATTAGATACTCACTGAAGCATGAACCCTGTTGTGAACTGCTCACATGAGGGATCTAGATTGTGTGCTGCTTATGAGAATCTAATGTCGTATGATCTGTCACTGTCTCCCTTTGTCCCAAGATGGGACCATCTATTTGCAGGAAAAGAAGCTCAGAGCTCCCACTGATTCTACATTATGGTAAGTTGTATAATTATTTCAATAATGTAAAGTAGCACAATAAATGTAATGTGATTGAATTATCCTGAAACCACCCCTAACCTTTCCCCAGTCCATGGAAAAATTGTCTTCCACAAAACTGGTCCCTGGTGCCAAAAAGGCTGGTGACAACTGGCCTAAAGTAATTCACTATCAGAAGTCTTACCTGCATTGCTGTTTTCAGGAAACTTTTTTGACATCTGTTTTTCTTTGTAGTCAGAAAGTAATTGGCAAATTCTGTGTATAAAAATGTAATAAATAAGACTATTTTAATACTGAGATAAATACTTACCAAATGTAAAATGCTTAGAATATTTCAAACAATATCAGAATATCAGAACATAACAGTATTATTCCATCCACCTATGTGTACATTCTACAAACTTATCATAAAGAAAAAGAGTAAGGTGAAATACTCATAAATCGAGAGCACTATGACCCAGTAAGTTAACTCGCATTAGTCTGACATAGTAGAAAGTGTCCCAACTCTGCATAAGTCCTAGCTCCATAATGAACAGCTATTTGTTCTCGGACAAGTTGCTCCTCTTGGGCTCAATGTCTTCTTCTACAAAGTAAGGACTTTGCTGCCTTATTTCACTAGGTTGTTATAAAGATTTAACAAGATAACATTTTTTAAATGCTCAGAGAAATAGTAATGCAATGGCATAATCTGTTCCTAAACTTCATGACTGAAATTATGTTGGAATTGCAAAGAAAATCCAATCTGTATTTTGTTCATAGGTTCTAACATGAAAATGTTGCTGTTTTCAAGAAATGTTATTAAGTCCTAATTTTGCTTATTAGTTGTCCTAGTCTTTGTGTCTCACAGTTCAGGGCATCTCAACTATTTCATAGTTTGTAGCTAAATTTATTGATAAATATCTCATTAAAGTAGTTGACATGATTGTCCACTATTACAGAATTTATCAATCACACTAAAGGCAGAAAAACCAATGGATATTATGACCTGGCTTGGAGCAATGATCCTTCTCTATAGACTCAAACTCTGAACCAGCAGATGTTTGTCAGGATGATGCTTTATACCCATGTTCATCTCCAGCTGACATGAGACAAAAAAACCACACTCACATTTTTTTTTAGGTTCCACGAAGAAGTTGCAAGTTGACATTCTCTAACTTTCGACATACATACTAACAACATATTTTGCACACAACACCCCACACATTATTCGGTACTGATGTTATATCATAGACCACCCTGCATGACTATTTTTGCAGTGCAAATAACAATTTCAATATTTTGGTGGCACCCATTTTGCTTTGATTCATTCTGTTTCCTTACAGCCAGTCAGCAAACAGTCAAATGACCTTCCAGTGGCTGTGCAAAATATGGAATGCTTCAAAACTCTATGTGGCCTCCTTATGCAGGGGCCATGCTAATTTTCTCTGTGTTGTTTCAATTTGAGAATGTGTGCCGCCAAAGCAGGCACAAAGTCCTACTTTTACACATGATTAGCTGTTGGGAAAAGCAGCAAAGGAGAAAGGACTTACAGAGTGCCTACATAAATTGGTTATGAGTAACATATGAACAGGGAATAATACACTGCAGAAGGCCGCAGGAGGCCTCTGAGGAGGAAGGCCTCTTCATGCCTCATGTTCCAGTGCAGGGTGACCTCGCACTGGAACCATAAACATTGTGCTCAAGGCTATAAAATCCCTTCATAGCACTATGACGTAGCCAGACTTGTAGGCTCCTTGTAAGGTCTGTGTTCCATCAGCTGTACATAGATAACAAGCTAAAGATAACCACATGTTCTTGTTTTGTGAAACTCCCAAACTGCCACTGTTATCAATCCTTAGAATGACACACAAGTTCCAGTTCACTGATTCAGTTTTGGCTCACTGGTTCACTCCACCATCACCCTCTCCCCACCATTACTCCACCCCTACCCTGTAGATCAAAGTGATTGTAACCAATAAAGAGAGTGAATGGTCAGAGCTTGGGGCCTTCACTGTCACCTCCGAAGTAATAAGTGATGGCCCTCTGGTCCCATTGTCTCTCTTAATGTGTCTTTTTCTCATTCCTTTGTTGCCATCAAACTCAGGGTACCCATGGCTGATGTAGGGGTGGCTCCCTACATTCTGGTGCCCAATGTGGGCTCATGGAGCACTACATTCTGGCACCCAACGTGTGGGGCTTATAGATCCCTAGCTTCTGGCACCCAATGTGTGGGGCTCATGGATTCCCTACATTCAGTGATGAGACATGGACAAGGTATGTCTCTGTTAATTCCAACTAACCTATTTGAGATTCTAAGAATTCTCTTCACTGGCTTCCTGTGAGGTAGAATTTGAAAATATTTTTAAATCTTGAGGTGGAGATGCAAGTAGCTTGGGCAGTTTTCATTATTATGTAAAACAGATCAGTCAAGGGACCAACCACAACTGGGAGTCCACTGCTCCGGCGAAGGTTAATATGGGACTCTCTACTACTTCAGGTATTATACAGGATATAAAGGTGCATGAAGGTACAGAACTGGTAGCAAAGAAGAAAGAAACACTGATCTCTTTCTACCACATTATTTCAGCCTCTCTGGCCATTTAGAACAAGCCCAATGAATATCTGCTACAGAAAAGACCAACAAGGGCCTCAAATGATCTCTTACCATGAAGGCCTCAGCTAAGTCTAGGCTGAACTTGGGTGCCACATCGAGTACTGAACGTGGGGGTGAGGGTCAATTAGCTCATTTTGTGTGTGGATAAAATCGCATTGCCAGAGCACGGTGGGGCTGGTGCTTTGGGAATAATGGCTGAGCATATAAGCATAGGTATGTGAACTAAAAAAACGCTGTAACTTCAACATCTCTGTATGAATCACCATGAAGACCTGAGGGATCTGAATCAGTAAGGGCATCTTGGTGTCAAAGATCAACCATTACCAGGCAGCAGGACCAGTTTCAGGTGCAATAATGCAGCAACAGAATCAACAGAAACAACAGAATGATTGGAATTCCCCTTGTTTCTCCTGCTTCTGACTTGATAAAAGGGATTCTCATACCTGGATTTAGTAAACCCCTTTGGTTCTGGAAAAATTCAAGGAGTAAGTAGGAGATAGTCCTCAGAAGACAGTAAATGACTCTCTGCTAAACTGGACACTTCAAGACCCAAATAACTAATCAAAAAAAAAAGATGTGACACTATTTTTTATCTCATGCATAGGTGTTATGCTTGGATGAAATGAACAATGTTGGGATCTCTAAACATGAAGGTCTTACAAGTCCTGAGATAAAGAATCCTGCATGCACTGGTTCTTCTAACCAGTCTACCTTTTGCTTGATTTCTAGCTGATGCAGGGGACTAACTCATTGCCACTCGAAAACTACCCAAACCAAACTACGACATCTCACCTGATACATAAGATGCAATCGTTGTAATTATTTTAAGCCTTAGTGTTAACTAGCCTTTTCATGTAAACACTTACATATGATGTTGACTAGAAACAGCATAATCCATGGCAGATTTTCCAGATTTATCTTGACAAAATACATCAATATCTTGATCAAGTAGAAGGCTAACCATACTTGCTGATCCACAACATACAGCAAGTATAAGAGCAGTCCTAAAATGACAGAGAGGTAATTCTTCCCTTAACTGTAATAAAGCTTAAAGCTAATCTGGCATACTTTACCAATTTAATATCTTGCCTGTCAATTCAGAATTAAACATTTGTATGCACTAAAAGACATAAGCATCTTGGGTGCTCAAGTGTTAATCTCTGTAAAATACCACCAAGGTCAAAAGGAAGGGACAAAAAAAAACCTCTTATCTCAATGGGGTGTTGCATAGTAGAAGCTACTAATTGAAAGGCCTTTGATGGGCAAGAAACTATGCTAGGGCCACTTATCTGAAGTGGACAAAGATTTAAGTGAAGATTTCCTCCCAGCTTCCCTAGACTGATATATGGTAACAGAAAATCAGCTGGGGAGTCACATAAGAGCTATCTGCAGAAAGCAGTAATATTAATAATAATCGTGAAAATAGT
>NW_016108140.1:129242-132285 GCF_001604975.1 Cebus imitator
TGCTCCTCCTTTTCATATATGACAACATATTTGGTGGTAAATAACATTGCCAAGGTCAAACACCTTTTAAGTAAGAAAGCTAGGAATTAAACCCAGTCTGTGTGAATCCAAAGCCTAGCTCTTTTACCTTATCACCCACCTACACTTTGCCTTCATTAAAGGAAAAGTATACCCACTTAAAACTATCTCTACTCCCTCTCTCCATACCAATTAAAAATAAGGCCAGGCACAGTGGCTCATGCCTGTAATCCCAGCACTTTGGGAGGCCGAGGCAGGCGGATCACAAGGTAAAGAGATTGAGACCATCCTGACCAACATGGTGAAACCGTCTCTACCAAGAAATACAAAAATAGCTGGGCATGGTGGGGTGTGCCTATAATCCCAGCTACTCAGGAAGCTGAAGGGGGAGAATTGCTTGAACCTGGGAGGCAGAGGTTACAGTGAGCAGAGATGGTACCACTGCACTCCAGCCTGGTGCCTGGTGACAGAGCGAGATTCTGTCTCAAAAATAAATAAATAAATAAATAACAAAAACATCAAAATACACTGGAATTAAAACAAAAGCTGATTAACTTACAGTATGTGGAAATAGCAATTAATTGTCTTGCAGGGATAAGCTAACATTAATATTCTTCAAAGAAAGCAATTTAAAGCAGAATTATTCAAAAGACAAAATGATTATCAATTCCTATTTACGTTTAATATAGTATATTAGTGGAAAAGCATATAAGACATAGAGGTTAAACACTACTAGAAAGAGTTAAGTTTGATACCGAGTCATAAAGTAAACTAAAAGTTAAAGTTCATACTTCATGAGACAAATATGAAATCCATGTAGCTAAATCATATAACCAAAAACGTCACATAATAACATCAGTCAATGTAGTAAGATGAATCCCACTAAAACTGTTCTTTATGTTGCCCAGTCTAATTGTTTTTCTACTTAACTGATTCGGGTTGATCCTGATCACTATGTCACAGTAAGTTAATCTTATAAATGTTCATGACTTGAGTGACTGCTATCATTTTACAATGCAGAGATCAAAAAAAAAAAAAAAAAAAACTATACCTTCCAAATTTATCAATTCCTTTTAAATTAGCTTTTTTCTTGATTAAAAATTTCATCATTTTCTCTTTCTGTCCATATACAGCAAGTGAAAGTGGTGTGAGGCCACACTGTAAAATACAAAGCAAAAATGATATTTGATTCAAAAAATTACATATTTCTCAACTGAACTGGAAACTATATAAGTTCCAATAAACTTACACGCATAGAAAGTAAACAAATTGTAGTCACTTCCTTCTTGCTCTTCTGTGCTTTCCACTCACTGATCTTTCCCTCGGAGACACCCCTCTTCTGCCTCAACACATTAACTCTGATCATCTCAAAAACTCAATTTAAACACTTACTGGTTCCAGGAATCTTTGCTTCTATGCCATCATTTGGCATGGTATTACTGGATGATAATATTTTTTTCCATCTAAACAAAGAGCTGTATCTTTTATCTTTATATTCTCAAACTCTAGGACAAATTGTTGGGTATAAAGCAAGAATTTGTAAAACATTTCTTTAGTTTCATGTTTTACCAAAAGATCAAGCTCCAACGTGCAATAAATATTGCTATTAAGCCTCATACTGCCCATTTCAACAATTATTCCAGCATTTATTCATTTAAAATCAGTTTGTATTTAAGCTTTCCAGATTGGTAAAGAAATAAATATTCAGTTCATAGGACTACTGAAACTAAATTTACAGAATTCCTATATGTATTCTTAATAACTCCATGGTTTTAGTGTGTAAAACTGCCATCCTGATTAAGCCAATGCTCTACAAACATTTTAGTTTTATTTTGTATTGCACTTTAGGTTCTGGGGTACATGTGCAAATCATGCAGGATTGTTTCAGTTACATAAATGGCAAGGTGGTTTGCTGCCTTCATCCCCCTATCTCCTCTATCTTGTATTTCTCCCCTCATTATGCCTCCCCACACTTCCCATCCCCCTGCTGTCCCTGTCCTAGCTCCCCCTCAACTGAACGCAGTCTGTGATGCTCCCCTCTCTGTGTCCATGTGTTGTCATTGTTCAACACCCACCTATGAGTGATAACATGGGGTGTTTGGTTTTCTGTTCTTGTGTCTGTTTGCTGAAATGTTGGTTTTCAGATTCATCCAAGTCCCTATGAAGGACACGAACTCATCATTTTTTATGGCTGCATAGTATTCCATGGTGTATATGTGCCACATTTTGTTTATCCAGTCTATCATTGATGGCCTTTTGGGTTGGTTCCAGGTCTTTGCTATTGTAAACAGTGCCACAATGAACATAAGTGTGCACGTGTCTTTATAGCAGAAAAATTTATAATTCTTTGGGTATATATCCAGTAATGGGATTGCTGGGTCAAATGGAATTTCTATTTCTAGGTCTTTGAGGAATCGCCACACTGTTTTCCACAATGGTTGCACTAATTTGCAATCCCACAAACAGTGTAAAAATGTTCCTATTTCTCCACATCCTCTCCAGCATCTGTTGTCTCCAGGTTTTTTAATAATCACCATTCTAACTGGTGTGAGATAGTATCTCAATGTGGTTTTGATTTGCATTTCTCTAATCACCAGTGATGATGGGCATTTTTTCATATGTTTGTTGGGCTCATGCATGTCTTCTTTTGTAAAGTGTCTGTTCATATGCTTTGCCCACTTTTGATTGGGTTTGTTTTCTTATAAATATGTTTTAGTTCTTTGCACATTCTGGATATTAGCCTTTTGTCAGATGAGTAGATTGCAAAAATTTTTTCCCATTCTGTTGGTTGCCGGTTCACTCTAATGATTATTTCCTTTGCTGTACAGAAGATCTGGAGTTTAATTAGATCCCATTTGTCTATTTTGGCCTTTGTTACCATTGCTTTTGGTGTTTTAGCCATGAAGTCCTTGCCTATGCCTATGTCCTGAATGGTTTTGCCCAGGTTTTCTTCTAGGGTGTTTATGATGTTAGGTCTTATGTTTAGATCTGGAATTAATTTTAGTGTAAGGTGTCAGGAAGGGGT
>NW_016108140.1:132643-134325 GCF_001604975.1 Cebus imitator
GAGAACCATCCTCTACTTACTGAAGACTACTCACTGCAAATTTCTAAAGACCTTCTGAATGGCAGTGAATAACTGATGACAGGAAGGAGAAGGCATAATTCTGTAAGCTGATTGATACTGCCAATAATATTCATTTTAACATCCCAACCACAGACATAAAAGTCAGATTAGGCCAGGAATGGCAGCTCACACCTGTAATCCTAACATTTTGAAAGCCTGGGGCAGATGAATCACTTGAGCCCAGGAGTTCAAGATTGGCCTGGGCAACACGGCAAAAAACTCATCTCCACTCAGAAAAATATATATATATATATATATATATATATATATATATATACACAAAAACTGAGGTTGGAGGACCACCTGAGCTTGGGGAGGTAGAGGCTGCAGTGAGCCGTGATTGTACTACTGCACTCCAGCCTGGTAAACAGAGACCTTGTCCCATAAAAGAAAAAAAGTCAAATAGTATTATGAGAAATGAAAGACATAAAGGAATTAGCACATATCCAACTCCAACTCCAGCTCTTCTAGAGATATCTTAAGTTTCTGAGATGTAAGAATTTACATATGACACTTATTTATTCAGTGATTCTTAAGCAGGAGTATATCCAGATTTTGAGCAATTTGTCATCGTTGTTTAGAGAAAAGGTCTCATTATGTTGCCCAGGCTAGACTCAAACTCCTGAGTTCAAGCAATTTTCCCACTCAGCCTCCCCAGCAGCTGAAACTACAGCCATGCACCACCATGCCTGGCTTCAAGGAAACATTTTGAAACATACATGTCCAGGATTTATTAGACTTATTTTATGAAAATCTTCAGGGGAGAGCCTAGACTTGTAGATTATTTAAAATTTTTCCCCAGGTTACTGGGATGCACGATTCTAGCTGAAAACTAGTGCAACAGATAATTACTTCAGTGTCCTCTCTAGCCACATGACCAATTCCCTTTATCATTTGAGGATTTGGTGAAAAAGAGAAAACAGTAGGAGAGAGCTTCATTTGCTGAAAACACCACATAATTTTCCTGGGTAAGAGAAGAACAGGGTCTAGTAAACTCAAAATCCAACTTGATCTTGTTACTTACAAGCTCCTTATCTCCCACCTTCTCATCAAGACATTCTAGATTAGGAAGCAGAATTGAGACTCTAGTTGGCTATTTCTACCAGAATAGGATCATGAGTCGGTTAAGTGCTTGCTATTTCCTCTGCTCAAGGGTTTCCCACTACATTACCACCTATTCACTGCCAATCTGGTTCCTCAGAGGCCTCCTAACATTGATCTCTAGGCAGTTTATAACTAACTCCCTCTCCCAAACTGAAAACTCATTCCCTAAAACTGAAGAGAAGCTTGTCTCACCACACAAAAAAAACAAAACAAAACAAAAAACGAATGAATACGAACACACACACACACACACACACACACACACACACACACACACACACACACCCTTTTCATAGTCTTTCCCCTCCATGACCCAGTTTCCAAACTGGCCTTGATATTTCTGATTGCTCTCTTTTCCTCTTTCCATTTCTCCCTCATGAGCAATCAGAGCTACCTTAAGCCTTGCCACTGAAGATACATCACTTCATAACTATTACTTTTTTAGAAACTTGCCAAAGCAGCAGGATTTCTATTCGCTGAAACATGTTTTTGTTTTCTTGGAGTTTTAATGTAAAACC
>NW_016108140.1:134877-137547 GCF_001604975.1 Cebus imitator
CACAGGTTTCACCAACTTGTTCTATTTAAATGAGAAAACTCATCTTTATTCTACATATTGAAATCAAATCCATCTCATGCCAATATCGTTGGCTACTGCATACCTTTATTAGAGCTGTCCTCTTTTTGCTGTCAAAGGCATGAAGTGCACATCTTCTGTCCAGCAGGAGTTTTACTATTTCTGAATTCCCATTGGCAGAGGCCAAATGGAGAGCAGTTCTATGAGAGTGAGAAGACTTTTTAGGAAATTGTAGTGCACTATCTAAAGCCACCTCAACAAGTCATGTCATTGTAAACACTGAACAGTCTGCTATTACTCTGTCTTCAAAACAAACATTGAATTTTCCTTTGAAGAAAGCATACTATTTATTACCCCTCCTTACTCACTGTGTGAATGAAAGAGCAGCCTATTTGAATAGAAATAGCATAGCTCTTGGATTCTATTCAACTTGGGCTGGAATCCTCTTTCCCCTCTGTCACTTCCTAGATGTTGCTTAGCCTTTTTATATCTCGATTTCCTCATCAATAAAAGAGGAATGAAAATAGTAGCTTTCTCAGAGAAAACCACTGTAATACTTAAATGAGACTCTACACAAAAGATAGAGAATAGTTCCTAACACAAATAACAGCTCAGTAATTGTTAGATATTATAATTTTTACTACTACTTCTAGAGACAACATTTGAATTAAGTGAGATAATACAGTTATACCTACACTTTGAAGTATGTTTTAAAGATTACAGGTAACGTTCTATTTTAGTGATTCTATGATTCCATGTTTGAACACTTCTTACACTGGAACACCACTTATAATTCATGATTTGCTATAACTGTAATTGGTGGCATTTAAATAATTCTGTTATTGGAACATAAAATAATGGGGCATCTTACAATCCCTGGTGCCTTACATTAGGTAGGCTATGTTATAATATAACAGGTCTGGTGCAGTTCTAGTCTGATGACTGACATTTAGATAAATTGTAGTTCTTAAAAGAACTACGAAATAAGAAGGCTGAGGTGAAATCAAAAAACGAATTTCTGAAATAAACTAATTCTTACTTTGGTTTTCAAAAAACTTTAAGCCAAAGAAAACTTGAGATTAAATGACTAGGTATGGCTCATTTTTTTCAATACTTCAATTTACAGAATGTATGTAAATCAGATATTTCCAATCATTAGTATTAAGATTTAATACTATTATCAATTTTCTTTTTTAAAAAAGGATTTTGAAAACGATTTGTGGAGTGTTTTCAGCTTTTACATCCAGGGATACCCGTGCAGGATGTGCGGTTTTGTTACATAGGTAAACGTGTGCCAAGGGGGCTTGTACAGATTGTTTCATAACCCAGATATTAAGCCTACTACCTGTTAGTTCTATTTCCTGCTTTGCCTCCTTCCGACCCCCACCCTCTGATAGGGCCAGTGCGTGCGCTCCCCTGTAGGTGTCTGTGTGTTCTCATCATTTAGCTCTCATCCACAAGTGAGAACATGTGGTATCTGGTGTTTTCTGTTCCTGTGTTAGCTTGCTAAGGATAATGGCCTCCAACATTATCCATGTCCCTGTAAAGGACATGCTCTCATTCTTTTTTCATGGCTGCTGTTTATGTATCACATTTTAAAACGGTATTTATCCAAGACTGTTATAAATTTTAAAGGGCAATTAAAGGTTATCTTTTTACTATTTCTACCTTCAGAAATGCTTTTGTTTGAAAGGAGAGAGGAAAACTTCAATTGAGATTTAAGTTCTAATACCCCAATTTTAAATCTCTCAGCTTGCTCAGCCCTAGCATGTAAACATGAAGTTTTCAAAGATGAAGGACCCTGAGAGATAGTAGAACATGCCTGCCATGTAATAGGTGTGAGATAGTGGAATATGCCTGCCACATAATAGGTGTCTGGCTTATGTTTGATGAATAAATAGATTGAAAGGACACAGCTGGTGAGTTCAATATTTAAAAAAAAACTCCTGTAGAGGAATACATTTGTAATAGTAATAATCAGTTATATTTCCTATTTTAATTTTCATATATAACTAAAGTAAAATCATTAATCCATAGTTTTTACACATGTTAACCTATATATAAGAAAAAGATAAATATATAACAAAATGTATATACAATAAAATCTACAGGAACAGGTAAACAGAGTCCCTCTACTTCTGAAGAGGGTAAAAGTTTACAGAAGATACCCATCCACAGAAATAAAAATGAATAATAGAATGTGAGAAATTATTTGTATCTATGCAAGTAGTATATTTCTTCTCTTCCCAAGGATTATTTCATAACTACTGAAACTTAACTAAAACTTTTGAGATGTTCATTGCAGAAATCACAGAGAAGAGAAAGGGAAAAACTTCACTCACAAATCCCCAGAAATAAATTTGATCATATTTTCTACATCTTTTCAGCTAATGCAAAAGCAGATTTTTTGTGTATATGTAAAACAAACTGAATTTTTCCTCACTTTGTAGACCAAATTACATCTTTGCATGTCAACATATCTCTTTATCTATTGACACCCTCAATGGTGACATATCATTCCATCCCATGGATACACTGAAATTTGTTCCTAAAATCTTCATATGAGTTCTTCACAATACATTGCTATTATAAGCAATACTAAGAAAAACAGATGTATCAATTTCTTAAAGCTATTTCAGAATAATGAAATTG
>NW_016108140.1:138221-184513 GCF_001604975.1 Cebus imitator
TGGTTGATTTGAAAGAATTCTCTGTAAAATGAAAATACATGTTTTGTAAGGATGTTGGACCTTTGTCAATTTTTTTCTTATATACAGGTGTTCTTTTTTATTTTGCCAAACCAACCTTCAGAATACTTGTTTGGGAGGTTCTTAGGAAGGTCATTGTGAACATAAAAATATATCTGCATATATAGGCCAGGCACAGTGGCTCACACCTATAATCTCAGCACTTTGGGAGGCCAAGGCAGGTGGATCACAAGTTCACGAGTTCAAGACCAGCCTGGCCAAGATGATGAAACCCATCTCTACCAAAAATACAAAAACAAATAGCCAGGCATGGTGACGGGCACCTGTAATCTCAGTTACTCCAGAGGCTGAGGCAGAGAATTGCTTAAACCTGGGAGACAGAGATTGCAGTGAGCCGAGATCACACCACTGTACTCCAGCCTGGGTGATGGAGTAAGACTTCACCTAAATATTTATATATGCATATATATATGTAGGCATTTATATAATGCACATATAAATAGGCAATTTGTGGTTTTTTTTCTGGTACTCTTTGCCTTTTGTGTACTTAAAGTTTTTTAATCTATACTCCAGGAATTTATTTATCTGACATAAAAATCTAGCTAGGTTTCTCCAAACAGCATGCATTTCACTTATGAATAATTTTTTACTAATATAAAACATCACTATTATCAAGGGCTAAATTCTTACATACATTTGGGTATTTCTGGATTCCTACTCTGTTCTGCTTATTTATGTCTTTTCAGGTGTTAGTAAACAATTGGTGGAAATAGCACATGCAAATTTTGGCATCTGGAAAAGCAAATCTTTTTCTATTCTGCTACAAAAAAATTAATTTATCACAATAACAGACAGCATGCCTAATTTAAAAACGCTAAAACTTTGCTATTTTCATTTGGCTTAGGTACAAGTGATAAACACAGAAAGAGCTCATATCTTAAGAGAAATGAGTCTTCCTATTCAAAGACAAAAACCATCTTCCCATTTATTTTCCTTCTAAGGTTTCTCAGTAAATAACATATTTACACAGGATACATTGATATGAAACGCATATTGAAATTTATTTGAAGAATATTTAGCCACAAGTTGATATACTATGGGACTTAGTTCTCAATATATACCTTTCTATAACGTATATAACATTGTTCTAAAATGTGTACCTTAAAAATAATCTGCTGCAACGATTTAATTTTGCGAGTTACATCACTTTAAGACAGTCTATTAGTGTTCTATGAGGGAAATTATAATTTGATTGGAAATCAGTTAAAGTTTTGTTTTCGTGTTGCTGCTCATAAAGAGGCCTGTGCCCTGACCCCTCTGAGGTTTCCACACCCAGGGTGGTGTGGGGCCTGCAGAGACGATAAAGCCAGGCACCCCGCCACCGCCCCCACACCAGTAGGGCACATCCACACCATCCCACCTCCTCTCAGCGAGGCCCAGTTACCTCTTTTCCTTGTCCGTCTGGTTCACATCAGTGCTCCTGAGCATGACGATGAGATCGGCTCTGGGGACTTTACCCCACCAGGCGGCTCTGTGGAGCTTGCCCAGGTCTTCTCGACGGACCTGGTACCTTGGCTCCTCGAAGGCACTGTCGTCATAGTCTGCCCAAGTGCCCACATTGCTCTTGCTCCCCTTGCAGCAGGGGAAGGAGTGGCAGCACCATTTGCCCATCTTGCTCCTGAGGGCAAGGGGCTTCTTCATATCGGAGGCAGCCGGCTTTGAAAAAACTTCAGCCACCATCTGCGTTTAACAGCCGGGGAGGCCAGTAGTAGCGGGCAGATCGCCTCTACGAACCAGCTTGACCAACTAGCAGGAAACTCCGGGTTTCCAATCTGTTTGAAGAGAAAGGTCAATCCCAGCCCAAACCTGCCAACCCCAGGAGGGGAGCCCAGCCCAGCCCAGCCCACCCAGGGAAAGCCCACGCCCACCCAGGGAGAGCCCACTCCAACCCAAGGAAACACCCAGCCCCGCCAGGGGAATGCCAAGCTTAGCAGAGAAAAGGTCAAGCCCAGCAAAGGAATGCGAGGGAGGAAACGTCAATCAATGCTAGGAACACTAAGCCAAGCGAGGAACACCGCGCTGAGCCAGGAACGCCAAAGCCAAGCCAAGCCGCTGCAGGCGAGCCAAGCCGTTATGCACCTGCGGCTGCGCGAGGCCAAGCCTCTACAGGCAAGCCACAGCGAGCGGCGCGCGCGTGCGGCGCGCGCGTGCGGCGTGCGGCGTGGCCAAGCCTCTACATGCAAGCCACAGCGTGCGGCGTGTGCGCCTCAGGTGGCGTCACTGCACGTGGCTCAGTGACCGACGTGTGCAACCCACGCGCGCAAGTCCTGGCGCCATCAATGTTAGTGACAGCCTTGTGTTCCCGGTAAACTTCGTGGGAATCGATGGAGGTTTCAGGCCATTGAGAAGAGAAGGCCGCTGCTGAGAAAAAGCCTCTTGGAGCAGTGCTGGGGCTAGAGCGCCTGCAACTTGAGGATGCTGACAGCCTCCTCTGAAGAAAGCCCCCAAGACAACCTGGGCGGTGCTGGTGCAGGTGGCGGCGGCTGCAGCTTGGAGCTCGGGCTGCGGGAGCTTGCTGCAAATGGCCTCAAAATCGGGAGCACAAGCAGCCCACCGAGCCCAGACCCTGCCTCAGGCTCTTTTGCCACCCGTCTGCACCCAGAACACATGGCTATTGGCGACGGGGCACTCTGGAGCCACAGGATTGGAGCTGGGTGGCCAGCTCCCGCTCTGGTGCCCCAGGCCCAGTGTCCAAGCCAGGGCTAACCGCTGTGCGGCTTCTGGTCTGGAGGGCTCTGCTGGCATGCAGTAGGGGTGTGGTTCAGGCCACTGTCTCCAGGCTGGCAGGAGGAGGCTTGGAGGAGCACTTACCTGATGGCAAGATGCAGAAAGGCACCCCCATGTGCAGATCCAGGTAACAGGGTGCTATGAGCCCCAGGGAACCAGACCCGGGCCTCCCTGGTAACCTCTGAGCTGGGCCCTAGGCAGTGGCACCTTGACTTGCTTCAGGCTGCTTCACCCATCTGTTCAGGAGACAACAGATGCTGGAGAGGATCTGGAGAAATAGGAATGCTTTTACACTGTTGGTGGGAGTGTAAATGAGTTCAACCATTGTGGAAGACAGTGTGGTGATTCCTCAAGGATCTTGAACTAGAAATACCATTTGGCCCAGCAATCCCATTACTGGGTATATACCCAAAGGATTATAATCATTCTATTATAAAAACACATGCACAAGTATGTTTACAGCACTGTTCGCAATAACAAAGACTTGGAACCAACCCAAATGCCCACCAATGATAGACTGGGCAAAGAAAATATAGCACATGTATGCCATGGAATACTATGCAGCCGTAAAAAAGGGTGAGTTCATGTCCTTTGCAGGGACATAGATAAAGCTGGAAACCATCATTCTCAGGAAACAGACCCAAGAACAGAAAACCAAACACAACATGTTCTCACTCATATGTGGGAGTTGAATGATGAGAACACATGGACACAGGAAGGGGAACATCACACACTGGGGTCTGTTGTGGGGTGGGAGCTAGAGGAGGAATAGTGGGAGGTGGGGAGGTTGGGGAGGAATAACATTGGGAGAAATGCCTGATGTAGATGACGGGGGATGGTGGCAGCAAACCACCATGGCATGTGTGTACCTATGCAACAATCCTGCAAGATCTGCACATATACTCCAGAACTTAAAGTATAATATAAAAAAAAAAAGAGAGAGAGATTTTTTGAAAGAGGCGGCCAAGCCATGTGCAGACAATTTCCATGAGAATCTTAAGAAATATTTCTGTCCAGTCTTATGCTGCATCCCGTGCTGACTATAAGCTCCTTCTATCTGCCTAAAACTGCAGTAAAGATTTTAAGTAATTCATTTCTTTGTAAAATTAATAGAAAGGGGTTGGAGCTGTGTTCCATCAGTGCCAAGATGTGAATAATAAGAAATAACAGCAAGCATGGAGCAGAGAATGATTCGGCAATGTTTGGAAGTCACGACTGGATGTGATTATGAAAACGTAAACCTCTCCAAGAATTCACAGTTCATGGGTAATGGCGGCAAAATTCTGGGTACTATGGGGAAAAAATCCACAAGTACAGGTACGTTTATTGGAATGACTCATCACAGAAACTTACTGTTGGGGAGTGATTACTGGATGCTAATGTAGGTTTGAACAAAACCTTTTGGAGTCCCCCCACGAAAGAATGACTTATTGAGTTGAACAGAAAGGAATTTGCCCTACATGCCAGAATTTGGTGGAATGACTGCTTGCCAATATAGACCATTAATGATGACTAGAGCAGGTAGTTCTTGCTAGACAAACTTCCCTTCAAATTCTCAATATAACATTCCTGCTAGAGGGTAAGTACAATCTGCTTATGAGAGCCAGTGCTGGAGTACCCAAAAGCTGTTCTGTAATTGGATTCTCCTCCCCTTGTCCTCTCTGAACTCTCCCCCGCCCTAGAGGGTTTCAACGTTGGAGCATCTGAGTGCCAGCCAGGTAGACAAGTATGAGAATTTTGCTTTCAGGTAGGGTCATAAAGCATTCAAGGACCTGAAGTAAGTCCAGGAAGATCAAAGTGTGGCCCAGGAGGCAAATCTTTAGTTAGTATTGAGTTAAAGCCTGTAAAAATCAGCTCACATGTCCGAGAATGTGAGCTGAGCCAAATCAGGTTGAGAAATCTAGACTAGAAAGAAAAGAGAATTGTAATAAAATGGGAGGAATTTAGGGGATAGGACAGAGGAGACTGTCTCTGTTAAGCTGATGGGTCCCAGGCTTACACATATTTGCTCTCAGCTATTTGGTTTGGGTTTCTGGCTGTGTTGATTCAACTTAAACTTACAGGTTCAGGACAAGTTGTGCAAAGAAAAAAGCACAGAGGACTCAATGGAAGCTGAGTCCTCATGAGAGTGACAGAACCCAGAATGACTCAAAAGTTCTGGCTAATTCATCAAAGCAATGATGAAGGCTTTGTCGTATAGTTGAAAGAACATCAAATTCAAAAGAAAGCAAAAATGAGTGATTCTCAACTTGTTGAACAAATTATGAGTTTTATTTTTTTAGTTCAGGAGACCTGTTTCATGGTTCTTAGACTATACAAATTAAAATATAAAAAATACCTACCACAGGCTGGGTGCAGTGGCTCATGCTTATAATCCTAGCACTTTGGGAGGCTGAGGTGGGTAGATTGCCTGAGCTCAGGAGTTCAAGACCAGCCTGGGCAACTCAGTGAAACCCCATCTCTACTAAAATATAAAAATTAGCCAGGCACAGTGGTGGGCACCTGTAATCCCAGCTACATGGGAGGCTGAGACAGTAGAATCACTTGAACCCGGGAGGAGGAGATTGCAGTGAGCCGAGATCAAGCCATTGCACTCCAGCCTGGGTAACAGAGCAAGATTCCATCTCAAAAACAACAACAACAACAACAACAAAAAAAACCCAAAAACAAAACAAAACAAAAACATAGCTTGCCAGGCTGTCTGTGAGGATCAAATAAACTACAACCGTGAAAGTAAATCGCACAGTGTTTAGCAAATATTTTTTGGCATGTTTTTCTCCCTGCCTCTTTTCTTCTCTTTCTCCTTTTCTTTCTCTATTCCTTCTCTTTATCTTCCACAGTAGACACCTTAGAAGCATCCCTGCCTGAGAATCAAACCCACCAAGCTGTTCACTGCAGTCTGATTTTCTGACATCGCCACAGTGACCTTCAAATGCATTAATTTGTTGGTTTCCTTCCATGCCATCTCAGCTGGCGCAATGCTCTATGCCCACATGGAAGTAAGCAGAGGGCAACTGAAGCCTTGAGTCTGGGTGCCTCAGAAAAGGTGAGCGGAAACCTCAGCAAATTCAAAGCATGTGTTTTATAAATCAGGAGAGCACACAAGGGCAGGCTGTCTGTCAGTTGTTTCCAGGGGTGAGTAGGGAGGCCTTGCTGACAGCACCCCACCAGTCAGTGTTCACACCTCTTCAGAGGTGACACATTTCCCTCTGCCCTGTAGCAAATTTGTCTTATGAGCTAGAATGATGCCAGTTTGGAAACATCCTCTAAAAAGCAGTTACCTATAGAGTTACAAAACGGGGCTTAGTCAGACCACATATATATTCATGTGACCAAAATTGTGCATTATTTATTTTGTAAGCAGATGAAAAAAGGCAACTGTAACCTGGGGGAAATTTTTGGAGGGTGATAGCTGAAACCATGCAACAGGGTGAGATCACTCAGGGAGAGAGTGGAAAGCAATAGTTAAGAAGCAGACAGACATTAGCCGAGTATGGTGGCAGGTGCCTATTATCCCAGCCACTCAGGAGGCTGAGGCAGGAGAATGGCTTGAACCCCATTGGGGGTGGAGGTTGCATTGAGTCGAAATCACGTCATTGCACTCCAGCCTGGGCAACAAGAGCGAAATTTCCTCTCAAAAAAAAAAAGAAAAGGAGCAGACAGAGAAAAGTGAAGTTGAAAAAGCAAAACCAGAGTAATGGGAACACAGCCGGAATAAAGTAGTATCTCTAAAGAATCAAGGCTAAGAATGTCAAGATGTTGGAGGGCTAGCAAGTTAGGAATATAGATTGATATACAGGTTGGGGACAAGGGAGGAGCCTTTCAGTGGTGTCCCGTTTCTGCTAGGATAAGTTCCTAAATTTCTCACAATGCCCAAATTTCCCTTCAACCTCATGTCACATCATTCCCATTCTCCCACTGCCAACTCTCTGGCTTTCTTCTCCTTTCCCCAGTGCACCATGTTCTCTCCCACCACAGAGCCCTTGGATGGGCTATTTCTCTGCCTGGAATACTCTTCCCTTAAGGTGCACTTTAATTCATCTTTCCAAACAAAGATGAAGCATCATTTCCTCACTAAAGCCATCCCTGGCTAATCCAGGTCAAGGCAAATTTTTATTTTTATTTTTATTTTTATTTTTATTTTTTATTTTGAGATAGAGTCTCTCCCTGTCACCCAGGCTGGTGTGCAATGGCACGACTCAGATCACTGCAACCTCCAACTCCTGGGTTCAAGTGAATTCTCCTGTCTCAGCCTCCTGAGTAGCTGGGATTACAGGCATCTGCCACCACGCCTAGCTAATTTTTGTATTTTTGGTAGAGACGGGGTTTCACCATTTAATAAAGACAAGGTTTCACCATATTGGTCAGGGTAGTCTCAAATTCCTGACCTCAGGTGATCCACCTGCCTTGGCCTCCAAAAGTGCTGGGATTACAGATGTGAACCACTGCACCTGGCCAAGCCAAATTAATTTTATAGAATCATGTTTCTTTCTATTCTAGCACTCTATCCCATTTATAATTGTGCATGCATGTGTGTCTTTTGGCAAGTATGTGTCATTCACTGGATTGTAAACTTTATTAGAGTGAGACTTGAGAAATTCTTAGCACAGCAATATTTTAACTAAGACCAAAGGAATAAAGTTTCCCATTGGAATAAAGTGTGATGTAGAAACAGACATCCTGTACTTTCTTCCCATTAGTGCATGCCTAAACAACCCCATCAGAATGGATGAACCTGGAAACCATCATTCTCAGCAAACTGACACAAGAACAGAAAATCAAACACCACATGTTCTCACTCATAGGCTGGTGTTGAACAATGAGAACACATGGACACAGGGAGGGGAGCGTCACACATTGAAGTCTGTCGGGGGGAACTAGGGGAGGGACAGCTGGGGGTGGGGAGTTGGGGAGGGATAACATGGGGAGAAATGCCAGATATAGGTGATGGGGAGGAAGGCAGCAAACCATATTGCCATGTATGTACCTATACAACAATCCTGAATGTTCTTCACATGTACCCCAAAATGTAAAATGCAATAAAATATACATTTTTAAAAAAGAATTACTTTAGTGTTTCTCCATGATCTGGCACTCAAGACATAACGTGGCCCATCTCAAGTCTGCAAGCTTGTTGTTTAGGTTGGTATGGGATAAGCCATTATGAAGATTTTACAGTCAATAGCTCCTAGTCTTTGGAACGGCCACAGACACTGTTACGAATCCAATGAAAGCTAGATTCTGTTATGGATTGAATTGTTTTCCCCCAAAGACATGTTGAAGTTTTAACCCCAGTGTCTATGAATGTGACTTTATTTGTAAATAGAATCTTTGCAGTTGATTAACTTAAAGTCATTTGGGTGGGCCTTAATTCAATATAACTGATGTCCTTATATAATGGGGAAGTATGGACACAGAGATGAATATGTATGTAGAAGACACAAGGAGATCACCATCTATATGCCAAGGTGGCCTGGAACTACCAGAAGCTGGGCGAGAAGGATGGAACAGGCTCTCCCTCACAGCCCTCAAAGGAACCAGTCCTGCTCACACCTTGATTTCAGACTTCTAGCTTTCAAACTGTGTGGCAATAAATGTATGTTGTTTAAGCCACTCAGTTTGTGGTAGTTTGTTAAAGCAGCTCCAGGAAGCTAACAGAGAAACTTTCTCTAGAAATAAAATTTCTTGAAAGCATACACAACTTTGCATGTAATTTCCAGGTGTTGACAGATTCACTGAGGCCCAGGTTCATCATTTCCAAACTAAAATCCCCCAGGATACAGGCGAAGGAAAGAAGAAAACTGGCAACAGCTACTATTTGCTGTATGTTTGACCCTTGCCTAAGCACCTGGCATATATTACTTCACTGAATCCTCATAACCACTCTATGAAATAAATGGAAATACAGACCCAGAGAGATTGAATGTCATGCAGAAATTCACACATCTAGAGACTGACTGTGCTGGGAATAGGACCTGAGTTTTCTTTTACTCTGAAACCAGTGCTTTTTCTGTTCTTGCCCTGCTTCTGAGTGACCTGTGAGAGCTAAAGCACATGACGTGGCTTCCTGGGCTGTGAGGTTACAGCAAGACCAGGGTTGTGTGAATGTCAGTGGCTTAAAGGGAAATTGGAGAAGAGTTTTCTTTAAAAAGCTAAGCTGGGCATGGTGGCTCATGTCTGTAATCCCAGCACTTTAGGAGGCCGAGGCAAGCGGATCATGAGGTCAGGAGGTCAGGAGACCAGCCTGGCCAACATGATGAAACCCCCATCTCTACTAAAAATACAAAAAATAATTAGCTGGATGTGGTGTCAGGTACCTGTAATCCCAGCTACTTGGGAGGCTGAGGCAGGAGAATTGCTTGAGCTGGGGAGGCAGAGGTTGCAGTGAGCCGAGATAGCACCACTGCACTCCAGCCTGGCGCCCTGCAACAGAGTGAGACTCTGTTTCAAAAAAAAAAAAAAAAAAATCTGTGAAGTCATTATCAGGATCCTTGGTTATATATGGATGAAAAATCAGGTTCAGAAAGGTCTATAGTATAGACTGAACCAGAATTTCACAGGGGTCATTTGACTTGAAAGCTGGTGGCTTCCCGGCATTTCCCTGCAGTTCAGCTGCATCGCTTTAAGCCGACAGCTCCGCATAGTGGTTAGAATCTGACCCCGGTAAATCCCAGCTGTGTCACTTCCTGGCTGACATTGGAAATACCACTTAATCTCTCTGTGCTTCAGGTTTCTCAACTATAAAAAAAAACAAAATAAAATAGGACTGTTATAAGTTAAATGAATTAATACTTGTCAAATACTTAGAACAGTGCTTTGTGATTTGTAAGTGCTATGAACAAGTTAGCCGTTATTATTACTATAACTGGTAAGGGTACCATAGTCCCAAGTTCATCAGGGGAAAATAGGATATTGCCCAATGTCTGGGATAAAAGTAAATCCATATATAACCACATAAATATATTTTTAAAAAAGGAGACAACGAACATTTAATACCTAATCTCAACAGCTTTTTCCAAGAAACCTTCCCGAAAGAAAGAAAGAAAGAAGGAAGGAAAGAAAGAAAGAGAGAGAGAGAGAAAGAAAGAAGAAAGAAAAAGAAGAAAGAAAGAAAGAAAAAGAAAGANGAGAAAGAAAGAAGAAAGAAAAAGAAGAAAGAAAGAAAGAAAAAGAAAGAAAGAAAGAGAAAGAAAGAAAGAAAGAAAGGAAGGAAAGAAAGAAAGAAAGAAGAAAGAAAGAAAGAAAGAAAGAAAGAAAGAAAGAAAGAAAGAAAGAAAGAAAAAAGAAAAGAAAGAAAGAAAGAAAGGAAGAGAGAAAACCGTGAGGCCAATATTTGAGAAATGTTGGCTTTAAAAAATTGTTTTCGGGCAGAGCGAATTCCTTTATTTGCATCTATCTCACTCCCCTTCTCTTGCCCTGCAACCTTATTAAGAATTGGGATGAACTGAATAATAACAACCTCATCCCATGATTACCATTATTATTGGCATCCCAAAATAAAGCCCATCCAGGGACTCTTAGAGGAGCTTTATCGCCATTAAAATCTTCAACCTCGAAGTTTATTCAGCTTATCAGCTATAACTGGGATAATGGAAAGATAGGGATTTAACGACAGTCTTTAACTGGGTTAAGCACTAAATCCTAAATAGGTACAATTTAGGATTTAGTGCTTAGCCCAGTTACAGGTCCAGAACTTTCTATGGACTCTCTCTTCTCAGTGTATGTTTGATTTATGAGTTCAGTTCAATTAGTAAATCTCTAGTGATCCTTTACTTGTGCAAATAACCATGGAGAATTCAAAAAATGTTTAAGATGGGAATTTGCCCTTGAGGAAAATAAAGCCTAATTGGAAAACCAAGGGCTGATTCACATTAAAAAGTAGTAAGTGACTGTCTGAGTCTGGCTAGGATATCTCTCACACACTGGCTGCTACTTATTTGAAATTGTTCTATCATAGTTTCATGTTTTTAATTCAAACTTTTGATCCCTCAAAAACCAAGTGACTGCCTGTCCCGCTTACCTTAGAAATACTTTCCTCTAGGCCAGTGGTTCTCCACCTACATCAGTGTCACCTGGGAGCTAATTAGAAATGTGAATTCCCAGGCCCTGCCCCAGATCTACTGGATCTGAAACTCTGGGAGCCAGGGAACCAGCAACCTGTTTTACCATCTGTCTCAGGTGGTTCCAAATCATGCTACAGCTTGAGATTCACTGGTCTAGGAATTTTACTCTAATCCCTGAAATTGGACTAAAAGCTTGTGGAGGACACAATGTAGTTTTGCCCAAGCATGTGCATTTCGAAGGAATGAGAATCAAAAGATTCAATAGCTGGTAAAGAGAAGACCCTCAAGGTTTCAATAGCCCATTGGCTTGAATTAATACCCTTTAATGGAAGACTAAAAACAGATGGATAAAAGATTGCCCCAACTCTCAAAGATGAACTGAGGAAGGGCCAATGTTTTCTTTAAAAGTAATGTGGAGGTGATTCCAAGAAATGGTCAAATGATTCATTAGAACTTAAAAGTTCTGGCCAGGTGCCGTGACTCACACCTGTAATCAGAGGCTGAGGCGGGTGGATCACAAGGTCAGAAGTTCATAGACCAGCCTGGCCAATATGGTGAAACCCTGTCTCTACCAAAAATACAAAAATTAGCTCGCATGGTGGCGCATGCCTGTAATCTCAGCTACTCCAGAGCCTGAGGCAGGAGAATTGCTTGAACCAGGACACGAGAGGCAGAGGTTGCAGTGAGACGAGATCGGGCCACGGCACTCCAGCCTGGGCTACAGAGCAAGACTCCATCTCAAAAACAACAACAACAACAACAAAGAACTTAAAAGTTCTACAGCACACTTCCAGACTGCCAGAATTTAGCTGGGAATATGTTTAAAGTTGGCAATACTTAAATGTCCTTCTCACTAATTGGAGGGTGGGAGTGGATGGACGATGTCCTAATAAATTTTATAAGGCTTTCAATTTTGTATCATCAAAATGCTTTCCAGAAATGAGCCAAAGAATAGACCAGCCACTTAAGAGTAATATAATGGACTCTGGGGACTTGGCTGGGGGAAGGTTGGAAGTGGGGTGAGGGATAATGATTACATATTGAGCACAGTGTACACTGCTTGGGTAATGGGTGCACTACGATTTCAGCAATCACCGCTAAAGAACTTCTCCACCAAAAACCACCTGTACCCCGAAAACAATTTTTTAATTGTTTTAAGTAAAAAAAGAATAGGCCAGCAATAGCGTATGAGAATACTTATCAACCCTTTCACATCTCTGGGGGTTATAAACATTTTAATATTTATAAATCTCAGAGGTAAAAATGGCGTTATATCAGTGTTTAACATGCATTTCTTTGATTACTGTTGAAGTTGGACATTCAAAAATAGTTATTAGTTTTTTTGTCTTCTTTTATGAATGCCTCCCTGTATCTTTTACATGCTTTTTAATAAGCTACATTTCAATTGCTTAGTAAAATGTCATGTAGAAAATACAAGATTTTTCTCTAGTTGTTTTTAGTCTCCTATGTGTATACACACACACACACACACACACACACACACACACACAGACAGACAGCTTTATATTGTCAGTTCTCTTTTTTCCCATATGGTTTCATTCAATGCTTTCTTTTTTCTTAAAAATTTTTAAACCAAGATTAGAATATGTTTGCCTACATTCTATTTTAGCATCCTTAAAAGAATTCCAGAGTGGTTTCACATTGTTTTTACATTTATCTCTTTAATATACTACAACTTATTTCAGTGCACGGTATGAGTTAAGTCTCCAGCTAGACTTCTTTCCTGAATGAAATAGATGACTTTCCAAATACTCTCTGGTAAGAAAACCTATCCCTTATACAGCTTTAGGATGCTTCGCTATGAAATGTTAAATTCATGTCTCTGTTTCAAGATCATTATGCTCAGCAGTTTATCTGTGAATTCTGGAGTCTGTGCAGCTTTCTAGGAACACATTGTTTTGAAATGCATTCAAAACAATGCTATGAAATACCTAGGATTTCATAGGGAGCATTCACAACTGTGCTTCCTTTTTCCCCTAATCTCAACTGTTTCTTTTTCCAGGTGAACTTTGAAATTATTTTGTCAAATGGCAAAGAAAATCATTTTGGGATCGGAATTAGACATTTTAAACCCTCATATTAAATTGAAAAACTCATATTTCTGTAAAATATTTAGTAGATAGATTCAAAAATCATAACATATTGCTGTCCATTTACAAAGTGTGCGTATTTTTTAAGTAGAGGTTACACAATTTCCTTGTAAGGATTATTCCTAACAGTCCGTTTTCCTAATGCTGGTGTAAATAAAATTTTTTGGTTTTATTTCTAATTATTTCTGGTATTTAGGAAACTATTGATTTTTAAAATATTTATCTTTTTTAATATTTTTCTGTCTAAGCAGATGCTCAGGTGAGTAGCAAGATGCTGGTCTCGCCAGAGGACAGACAAACATACTCAGTTTCATGAGTAGAGTGGGCCGAGGATGGCAGACTTGCTGTTTGGAAGCTGTGCACACCCAATGAGACTTCTCCCTCCACCATCCTTGGCTTACAGGAAGGGGGAGGAGATACACACAGGAGTTAGTGGTAGAGTCAAATCTTCTTTAGTGCCTCTCAGTAAAAGCAAGAGGTGGCTGCTTGGCTTCGGACCATGAAAATAGAAAAAAATCTATTTGACATTCTATTACATAGCATCACAGACAGACACAAGGGTTCATATATATACATTATTTAATAATTTAATAACATTTTCTCCATAGTTCTAATAGCATATGGACACATTAGTCCCCTAGATACTAGATTGAGAGATTTCTTCCCACCACTGTTATCCAGTTCTCTGAATATTACATAAATTTAATCATGACCAACACTGAACTGGATTTCCTCAACTCCTTCCTCCTCACCTTGCCCAGCTCATCCATCAACAAGTCCCACTGACTCTTCTTCCAAACATCCCCTGACCCTGGTGCCTTCTCCCCACTCTTCTGCAGCCTCCGGCATGCAAGCTACATGGTCTCTCCCAAGCTGCTGCACTGTTCACTAGTGCTTCCCCTTTCTGTCCCACACCCCTGCCATCCATTTCCACAAAACAGACAGGAGGATCTTGTAAAATAAAAATCAGATTTTGTGACATCACTGAAAACCTTCCAACAACTTCCCACTGGCCTTGGAATGAAGTTCAGACTTGTTGCTGTGGCTGTCCAGGCATGTGAGGTCTGGCCTCCCGTCTCTTTTGCCTCATGTGAGCCACTCTCTTTGAAGGTCTCAGCCACCAAGCTCCATCCACTTGGCCTGTGCATTTCCTCCAACAAGATGAACTCCTTTCAGTGTCAGCCTTTGCTTTCCCTATTCCCTCTACCTAGAATGTGACCCATTGGAGCTTCTCCTGACCAGCTTCTTCCATAAATTCATAGTATTGCATTGTATGGATGTACTGGGATTTATTTAAATATGCCCCTCTTAATGCGTATTATTTCTTCTTTTCTTGTTATTATGGTAAATAATGCTGAAATGAAGATTTTTTTTTAAGAGATGGGATCTTGCTATGTTGCCCAGGCTGGTCTCCAACTCCTGGCCTCAAACAATCCTCTTGCCTTGCCCTCCCAAAGCACTGAGATTGCAGGAGTGAGCCCCTGAGCCCGTTTGAAATCCACGCTCTTACACAGATATTTGCACAAATGCGGCCCACACCTGCTTGCTGTCCTTTGGCTTGGTTGCGCTGCAGGTGAATGTAAATTTGGTGTGGTCATGTCGTCTGCTTCTCAGTCGTGTCCTTGATGGCTTCTGGGCTTTGTTTTAAGGTTTAGAAAGAATTGCACTCGGAAACAGTGGCGTTAAAGGGGCCTCATCCACATCCTCTCCCAGTCCTTTCTTGGTTTCAGGTTTCAGGTCCATGCCTGCCGGGAGCCTGGTGGGGAAGTCCTGGCGGGGTGCCCCGACCTCCTCGCCTGGAGAAAGGCCCTGAGGTCTCCGGAGCTCGGACCCCGCCGGTGCCCGGGGGCAGCACCGGGAGTCGGTCTCCGTCCCGCAGCCACTCTCGTGGGACGGGAGGTCGCAGACCGTGAGCAAACAAACGGTCCAAGTGCCCCGTCTGCTGCCGGGGTCGCACTGTGCCTGGCTGTGGCCGCGGGGAGCTCCAACGCTGGGACTCCGGGGAAGCGCCGGCCCCTCCGCCCGCCCGGGCCGGGCCAGCGATCCAAGGCCGACCCAGACTGGCGGGGCCTGCGGGGTGTTCGCGCGGCCGTCTCGCCGCCTAGTGGCCTTGTAGGTGCTTTTCCCCGGAGCTTGGCCGAGGGGCCCTGCGGGGCGCGCGGACTCCAAAGTCACCTTCACGCGGTCTCATCACCGCGACGGGGGTGGAGCTTAGGACCACGTGAAAGTCCTAAACATGTTTCCAGTCTGTTGGGGGGAAATAGGGGAGGGACGGCGCGGGGTGGGGAGTTGCGGAGAGATAGCCTGGGGAGAGATGCCAGATGTAGCTGATGGGGAGGAAGGAAGCAAATCACACTGCCACGTGTGTACATATGCAACAATGTTGCATGTTCTTCACATGTACCCCAAAACCTAAAATGCAATAAAATAAATTTAAAAAAGAAAAAGAAAAAGAAAAGAAGAAGAAGGTGAAGCCTTTAAGGATAGAGACGGAATGGGCGTCTCAGGCAACGTGTTCCTCGTGGCAAGGTATTTGGGCCTGAGACAGACACAGGGTCCGCCCTCCGGTACCTCCACGGGTCTTTCCACGCGACTCTGGGAAGAGGGCAGCACAGGCGTGGGGCTGGGTATGGGTCCGGGCAGGCAGCGACCACAGGGAGGGCACATAGCCAGGCACAGGCTGGGGACCGCGCAGGACCCGGCAAATCAGAGCATCCTCTCTACCCGAGCCCGCCCGAGACCATACGCTGGCTCTTGCCTGTGAGCTCTTGCTTTTTTCTTTCCTTTCCTTTCCCTTTCCTTGACGGGTTCTCGCTGTACGCCCAGGCTGTGGAGCAGTGGTGCAATCTCAGCTCTGGGCAGCCTCTGCCTCCCGGGCTCCCGCGCTCCTCTCGCCTCACCCGAGCGGTTGGGACCACAGGTGCAGCCACCACACCGGCCTCTGCATCCGTGTCCTGCGCAATCCCCTGCGAGAAGAGGGTCAGAGACTGCGGCCAGGCCTCCTGGTTCTGGGTAGCACAGCAGGGCCCTGCCGGGCGCAGCTTCCGGGGGCCCTCCCATGCTCTCGGGCAATGAGCAGGAGCCGTGGGCCTGGCCATGCTCTGAGTACTGAGAGGGGACCCAGATTCGGGCCGCCGTCCTTCGCAGGGTCCCGTGGGAATTGTTCCAAGTTCCCCTTCCGGAGACAAGGAAGGGTCTCTGCACATGCACATGAGGGGGCCAGGAAATGCAAGCGCAAGGGGGCCGGGGTGGACCTGGCGTCCCATGGGGCAGTCACATACCTTCCCCCACCTGCAGGTCCCTCCTGAGGACCTTGGCCCGGTGGTCAGGTGCCCGCCCCCCACCCCCCACCCCCGCAGCCACTTCTTTTCCTGGCTGTATCCCCAAGCTGGCCTCCAATTCCAGCCTCAAGCCATCCTCCTGCCTCAGCCACCCGAAATATGGGGATTTCAGCCATGAGCCACCACGCGAGAGCTGGACGCTGGTATTTTAATCTGTGAATTAGTCTAGCACTCTGGGAGAGTCTCCTCATCCTGTCTCCCAGTGTCCTAAATGACCAGAGACTGAGTCCTGTCTGTCCTTCCTCCAGTAGGAATTCCCAAAGTCTTCTCTCCATTTCCATAACGGCCAACCCACTGGGTCCTGAGGGGGTGCACCACAGGCGGAGGAGGGGCAGCCAGAAGCCAGCTGACACCTCTGTGACATCATCCCAGAGAGTCACGCAAGCTCCCCTCCTGCTGCCAAATTGCAGAAAAGCCAGAAGGCCTCCCCAGCACAGCCCTGGTTGGGGTCAGCCTGGTCTCTCCTGTTGGGTGAGGACAAATGAGGTCATGGAGAGGTCAGGAGGTCACACACAGGATCAAGGTCACAGAAAGACCAAGTCAGCCTCCTGCCTGGGAATCAGGGGCTCCCTGGGGGAATCTGTTTGCTCTGGAGAGATAGTTTCTAGTCCAGTGGGAGGGGACAAAGGTCACAGCTAACAGGGGTCACTCATTGCAGCTCCTTAGGCTCCTTTTGGGCCAGCAGGTCCCTGTGACACCAGGAACAAGAAAGAGATGGTCACAGCAGGGGAAGAACAGGGCTCAGAGGAGTGCAGAGGCCAGGTCCCGAGGCCACAGCAGCCCTGGTTCCTACAGGAGAGGGAGGCCTGAAGAAACCCTGGACACTGGAGTCCTGGAAGTGTGGGGAGGAAGCACTGGAGGCATGAGGACAGACGAGGACCCTGAGGACTTGGTGTGTTGTGCTGGAGGTCATATGAGGGAACAGTGGAGTTCCGAATTTAGTGGAGGAACAGAGGCAGTGCTCGCGGGGAGGCCAGAGGGCCTCCAGGACCAATGGGGCTGGATGCTCCTGGGGTACCCTAGGGAGGGTCCCTAGAGAGGGACCTGGCTCAACTGGGTCCTCTTCCCCCTCCACTCTGGACCATCTGCTTCCTCACCCACAGCAGAGTTTTAATCCCCACCCCTCCCTCTCCCCTCCAGGACCAGGCCCTCTGCTCACCTCTCCTCTTCTGTCCAGGGGAGCCCTGAGGGCCAGGAAGGTCCTGATCCCCATTCTCTTCCTGTGCTCCCAGGGGGTCCACTCAGTCCAGTGAGACCTGCGTGGCCCCTAGAGTTGGGAGCAGCTGGTCAGGGGGACGTCATCACATGGACGGGGGAGAAGGACCAAGACACAGAGAATGCCCCAGGCACAGGGTCTATGGGTGTCCCTGAGCAGGGACCCCGAGGCCTGGGGCCTAGAGCAGAGCAGGACCCTCCAGGTCCCACAGGCCTCAGGGCTGAGGGTGGTGGGAGGCACACCAGGCTGTGTGGCTGTCACTTCCCTTCTCTCCCTCAGCTCAGCATTACCCCCAAGGCCAGGAAGCCATGGGGTCCCTCTGAGGAGACAGGAAGTCCCTCTCTCCAGGGAGAAGTGGAAACCATTCTCCCATCACCTCCCACTTCCTGCAGGGCGTTGGCTCAGCCCTCACCACCCCATCCCAGTCACTCATCACTGGACCGGAAGGCCCAGCCCGGCCTGCGGCTCCACGTTGGTCTTGCTGATCCTGCAGATTCCAGGGGACCTTAGGTCTGGGAGGAGCACCCCCACACTGCACTCCTCCTGGGCTGTTCACCCCCCTCCCCAGCCGCAGCCTTCCCTGCAGTGACTCACACTGAGCCCCAGAGTCACTCAGACCGTCAGCGCCAGGCCTTCCTGCCGGACCTGTCTTCCCCGGGGCACCCGAGGTGCCTGGAGGCCCTGAAACACGCACAGAGAATGTGTCTGGAGGGCAGCAGAGGGGGTGTGAACTGGGGCAAGGGTTCAAGGTGGGAGGGGTGAGCCAGGGAGGAGGGGCTGAACCCTGGGAGCCCCTGGGTCACCAACAGCTATAGGAAACCCTGTGCCCAAAGGGGCTCAGCATGGGACAGGTGAGTGGGTGGATATCTGGAGACAGGGCTCCTGAGGGGTAGGAAGGCAGAGGGGAGGCTCCAGCACCCAGGGGTGGCCTCTCCCTCACCTGGGCTTCACTTATCATCCCTGGGAACCAAGCATGCCGGCGGGACCCCGCAGGTGGGTTGGGAAGGGAGAGAGCATGAAGCCCTGGGGAGCCAGGCTCCACGCTTCCTCTTCCTGTGGTACACACACATGCACACACACAGGCACACACACTGCACACATGCACACACTGTAGACACACTGCACACACACACACAGATGCAGAGGCCCCGCTGTGAAATGGGCAGGTATCTCCCTGCCCACCTCACCTGCCATTGCCCGTTCTCCACCACACGGGCCGGGGATGGCCTCCCAAGGTCCCAGAGCCCACCTCACTCACCCACCTGCCAAGTGGTCCAGGGGGTCCATTCTCCCCAGCAGCACCAGGGGATCCCTAGGGAAAGCAGAATTGGGGTGGGTGAGTGTTTGGCCTCCAGCCAAGGGACCCCTCAGGAGTGAGGCACAGAAGAGGGGTAAGGGGCTGAAAGCTGGGGCTCAGTGGGGGTGGCGGGGTCACTGGTCATTCACAGGCTGCCCTGGTTCACCATCCTGGCTACAGTCACCCTTAGCACTGTCCTAGCACTGCAGGGGTGAAACAAGGCCAGAGGTGGCCCCAACCTGGCTGGCATCACCCCTAAAACTGCCAATCCTCCCATGGCCCTGCTGGTCCTGTCATATCCCCAGCTTCCCAGCACCCAAGCCCTTTAGCCACACGGAGCCTCCTCACAGAAACCCCACCCTCCTTAACCCTTCCCCTCTCTAAGACTCACCCAAGTCACCTTTTCCAGGGGAACCAGGGTCTCCAGGAAAACCAAGACCCTGATCCAAAGAGAAAACAAGGACCAAGGTCACAGCCCCTTCAACCCACTCACCAGAGACTCTCGGGCACTGCCCTCCTCTCCCTGTGCACAGGCAGCGCCCGCCGCCTCCCTAGGAAGAGGGTCTCTCTGCCCCTCCCCGCCTCATGCACTCACTGCATGCCTTCTAATGCTTTAGCGGACCAGCCACAGGGCAGCTCTCTGTCTCTGGATCCCAGACCCCATGCATCCTCCTAGGAGACCTCATTCCCAGAGCCTCCCTCCCAGGCATCCCCCAACTCCTGGGCTCCCCACACTCCAAGATCCTCACTCACAGACACCCATATTCCCAGGGCTGTCATTCACAGAGGTTGTGAGGACTCAGCCTCCATGACCCCAAAATCATATGGTTCCCTTTGAGGCCACAGTCACCTGGCCCAAGGGTCCTTTAGGCCTTGGTGGTCCTGCCTCTCCCAGCTGCCCCGACTCTGTTTTCTCCCCATGCTCCCCATGTGAATGCTGCAGAACAAGTGGAGGTCACAGATGGGCCAGGGGTCTTGAAGATCAGGGGTGCAGCCTCTGCTTCCAAGACACCTTCAGCCACCCCCGACTGCCCTCAGACAGACACAGAAAGTCCAGCCTATAAGGGAAGGCACTAGTCCCTTTCCCTTGGAGGTAAGAGAGGAAGAGGTAAGAGGGGAAGTTCTGAACAGAGACTCCTGGCCGCAGAGGAGTTCCAGCTCAAGGAGGTCACAGGAAAAGTGGGGTGCAGTGAGGGGGTGAAAGGGATTGGGGGGAAGTAGGGCCCTGGAGCTGTCACTCACCTTGACACCTGGCTCACCCTGGAGATCCTGACTCTCCCGGCTCCCCCTGCAAAGAGATTGAGGTCAAAAACCTCTTTCCCCAAAAAACATTTTGGTGTTCCCCACATCTCATTCTTCTTTGTCTCCCCAACCAAAGTCGGCAGAAATCCAACTTTCATCCCTCACCCGAAATACTTGTCCATTCATCCCTTCTCAGTGACCATCCTCCCAGGGCGACCCAGGTTCCCAATGCCTCCCAGGGCACCTTATGGCCCTGGAGGAGACACAGAAATGAGGTCGTTGCTTAGGGGCCATTCCTGGGGCAGAGGCCTGGATCACAGGGTCACCAGGTGACCCTGGCTCCAGGGTCACCGCCGTGAGACAGCGGAGGCCTTCCCGGGGAAGGGGCCTCTCTTGAACCCTGAAGAAAGACTAGAGTGTATGACCTGGGGAAAGGGAGGCAGAGGGCCACACACATCAATCAGGAGGACCCTGGGGACAGAGGTGGGCTGAGACAGGAGCATGGGGCAGGGGCTGGGGTTCCCGTTGGGGTGAGGAGGGAGCTGGCTCACCCAGACTCCCTGGGAGCGTGGAGAGAGAGGACACTCTCGCCACACACGCCCTCTCTCTGGGGGACCCATGGGGGCCATCACCCCTGATGTTCCCTATGGGAGAAGCAGAGAGGTGGAGGAGCTTCTCCCCAGCTGTCCCCAAGGTCAGGGGCTTAAGGGAAAGCTGGGGCTCGGTGGGCAGGGGGCAGAAGGGACCTTGCAGCGACCACTCAACTTAGCTCCAGAATTCCCAGTGGCGCCTTGGGGACCCCACTGACCCTGTGGACCCTAGAGTGGGGAGTAGGGTTGTCAGAAAAACCCAAACAAACCCCTTTGGACGTTGAGCCCCCGTTTCTCTCCCTTGCACTTACCATGAGGCCCTGTTCTTGCCAAGGTCCTGGTGGGAAGGGAGTGGACATTCCCTGGGGTACGACTGCCCACGGAGCCCCTCCAGCCCCTCCCGCCCTTCCCCCCACACCCTCTTCCTGCCCCCAGCTTCCCCAGGCTCCCTTCTCCCCACTGACTCCAGGGAAGCCAGGAAATCCCAGCAGCCACTGTGAGGATGCAGAAGGGGGAAAATTGATAAGTTATGAGAAGTCCAACTCAGGAAGGGGTAGAGGACGCTGGCAGAGGTCATGGAGGTGCGGCATGGAGGCCCAGGTGCTGCCCATAATGAGGTGGCCGGGGACAAGCCCCTGCTGCTCTCAGGGCCTGTCTTCGTCTGTAGATTGGGGGCCGGCTAAAGGCTCTTGAGGGCCTCCTGCTGCTCTGCTAGTCTGTGCTTCCTGGAATCTGAAGTCAGGGAAGTAAAAGGAGGAGGGGCACACCCCCGGTGCCACCCTGGGCTCCTGGCATCCAGGGAGGCCAGGCAGACCAGGAGCGCCCAGCTTGCCCTGTGGAGGGACAGGGAGCAATTAGGAGAGAGAGGAGGCCCAGGTGCCACTCCACTCTGGAGACCCCAGCCCTCACATGTGAGGACCATGACCCAGTCCTTGATGCACCCCCCGCACTCCAGCTCCTAGTCCCTTATCTCCTGCCCCACAGCCAACTTTTACAGTCCCTCCTTCCAGAGAGCGAATTTTCCCCAATTCTAGTACCGGGATCCCACTTCCCTGTGCCTGCAGCTCCGTCAAGTCCTTCAGGGTCACGGCAACCCACCTGCTGACCTCTGCACCACCTGCCCCAGCACCCACTCCTGCTCCACCAAGGCGGTTTCCCTGCAGGGCCTGCCCTGTGTGCACGTGGCACATCACCCCAGCTCCCCACCTGTCTTCCTCCTCCTGATGCTGCAAGGCTCCTCCTGCTCAGGCAGCTGTGGGGCGCCCGGGGTTGGGAGCAGCGATTCTGCAGGCAGACTGCCCTGGATCAGCACCCCCGTCTGTCTGTCACTGGCCATGTGATGACCAAGCCTCCCTGGGCCTCTGCAAAGTCTCGCGTGCAAAACAGGACCATCCACACCCACCTCACAGGACGGAAAGGACATGTCAACACAGCGCCTGCACGCGGCGAGGACTGCGGGGAGCCAGCCCTGGAGCCCACAGGTCTCACTGCTGTTGGATGCTCCCTTCTCGAAGCTGCTGCCCGGAGTCTGGGCACATTCACTTTGCCTGCAGCCACTCTGTGCCTCATCTCCAGTCAACTCTCCACATCAGTGGCTTTTCCTTCACTACTTCTATACCTGCCTCAGCCCATCAGCATTCAGAAGGTGCCATATACAGAGAGAGGAGCATAATTAATACATGGCCATTTTCAATTGACTGGCCGATGTCAACTGTGGGCATCCCCGATGCCAGCCCTGACTGCAGAGCTCACATCCCTAGAGGGGCCAGGCACAGATCTCTCTCCCGTCGTCACTTTGCCTTGAGTCCTGGGGGGGCTCAGGGGCTCTGGTCGGTTCATTGTGTTCCTTTTGCCTCTTGGAACCATCCCCTCCTGTGGAACCAGGGCTCCAACCTCACCCTGAGTGACAGGCTGGGAGAGGTGAGGGAGGACTAGAGATGAGGTCTGGGCCCCGAGGAGAAAAAGACTCCAGTGAGGCTGAGTGGGGCTGGCAGAGCCCAGGAGCTGTTGCAGAAGAAGGGGCCCATGGAGTATGGAGGGTGTGGCTATCCAGGGCCAGCGTGAGGCAGACCAGGGTTGCCGTCCTGCAAGGACCAGGCCCCCAAGGATGTACAGCACTGGAACTGGGGAGCCCAGGGCCTCCGGGGAATGAACCGGTGCTTGGGGGCTCCGGAGTGGAGAATCATTAGGTCATGGAGTTGGGGCCAGTGTGCGGTCTCTATTCAACCTGACTCCTTTCACACCTGTGTCACCTTTGAACCTTAGAAAGCCATCCTCCCCTAAGAAAGGTGGAGGTGAGAGAACCCCACTGATGTTAGAGGGCCGGGGGCTCTAATGGAGGATTCTAAGGACATGGGTGCAAGGGCGGGCTCAGGAGCCAGGGGCAGGCTGAGGAACAGCGATGGCAGGAGTGAGGTGCACTCTTATAGCCCTTGAGACCCTGAATTCCATCTGCACCCTGGAATTACAGGAGGACAGAGTGGCCAGGGGATGGAGGTGGGGTGGAAGGAGCAAGCTCCTGAGACCCCATCTCACTCCCTTCCACACAGTTCTTTACCCCCAGCCTGGTGGACCTTGACACCTCGAGGTCCTGGGTATCCCAGTGGGCCCTGAGGTCCACATGGACCCTTCAAGAAACACATTTATAAAGGGGCCTCAGGGTGTCACTGAGGGGACCTTGGGATGGGACAAATGGACGGCCACAGTGTTGGAGTCTGGGCAGGGCTCCTGGACACAGGAGTTTCACACCACATGGACACTCGCTTACTCCTCTAGCATTTACTGAGCACCTACTGTGTGCTGGTGGGTCCTCAACGCTGAGGCAGACCCACTGTCTGCAGTGACTGTGCTGTGCCCAGCAGGGGCATCTCCTCCCTGGCCCCCCACTGCTGGGGTGCTGGGGCTGCCCACTCATGCACCATCCTAGGATCCTGTATTCCAGCCCAGTATGTACCATACCAGGGGCCAGGTGGGCAGCAGTGCAGATGGGGGCAGGGTCCCCTGTGCTCTACCCAGGGTTAGTGGGGGGACTAGGGTGGCCATGGTCACTAATCAGGGATTCCGAGGGGAGGGCCTGGGCAGTGTAATATGGGACAGCTTCTTGTGTGCAGAGTGACAATAGCCCCTGGGGAATGCTGGGTGGGCAAGGGTGGGGGCTGGCTCATCCGGGGGCTGGCTCATCCTCTGTGCCAGCCTGGGGTGGGGGGATTGCAGCCCCTATCCACCTCCTGGTGCTGACACCCCAGAGAGCCCCTCTGCATCTACAGCCCCTGTAACTAATCTCCAGTGAGGTCCTAGCCAGCCTGGGTTCTGTGCTCTCCTGATACCCGAGCCTCTGGTGTAGCTGTTGCCAGGGCTGCTACATCTGTCCTTTGGGCCAGCAGAAGCAGGCCCAGAAGTGTCCCCATCCCACAAACCCCAGAGCAGGTGTATCTCTGCACAGCCCAGCCTAGCCTGTCAAGGATGGGTCCCAGGGAACAGGGGCCTCTCACCCTCATCTGCCCAGCCTTGGAGGGCCTGGGCTGGGACTGGTGTTGGGGTTCTTAGGCTGTGGGCAGCAGACACCAGGTCTCCAGTGACCAGCCTGTGGCCAGGTTGGCCAAGTGCTCACTGAAGCTTGGGCCAAGAGTGGCCCTGTCCCACTGCCATACTCACCAGACCCTGTGAGACCGGTTGGGGGAACCCAGACAATGTGCCTTGTTCAAGGTCCCAGGAAGGGAGGAGATTGATGTCCTTCAAGGAGCACAGAACATCCTCACTTTGGCTGCCAGGATGGGCAGCAGGGGAGCCCCGGTGTCTGCAGTGCATGGCTGAGTACATGGTACTCCCTGCCCTTCCACCTGCCCCATTATCGTCCAGGCTTGGCCAGGGGCCTACCCAGTGCTACTCCCCTCCCCCGAGTCCCCAACACGTGCACTGTCCTTACTGACCTGTGAGCCTGCACCCACTCTCCACTGTGTCCCCAAGCCATGGCCATGAGAGGAACATCTGAGCCATGGCAGCCATTGGTGAATTTGTGTCAGCCAGGGAGCAGCTGCACCCCCAGGCCAGCTCCCAGTGGCCCACCCTGCACTTGGGGTGCCCCCAATGGGTGTCCAGCCCTGTCCGACTCAACTCCATGCAAGGGGGCTTTCCAGTTCCCTGGACATCTGTGGCCACAGCAGAGGGCACCTGAGACTTTAAACTGGGGACCTACCTTGGGGACCCCTTCAGTCCCTTCCCAGGTTCTAGGCACAATGCTGTCCTTCCTGCCTCCTCCTGGCTCTGGGCCTTGGCACCCATGTCCCCCCACCCCATGCTGCCTGCCGGACCCATCGCCATCCTAGCACTGCCACCTTCAGCCCACACATATTCTTCCAGCTCTGAAACCCTCCCCTGCCAACACCAGGCCCCTAACTAGGGCCCAGGGCACCCTCTCCAGAGATGGGGAGAAGCTCCCACCCTGACTGGTCCCAGGCACAGGAGAGCCCAGGTCAGGGACTCTCCAGGGAAGCTGCCTGAGCCCCCACTGCATAGAGGAGGAATGTGTCCCTGGCGATCTGCCAGGTCTTGGACTGAACCAGGCTGGACTGTCCAGGGCAGCTGTTCCTCCGGTTGGTCCTTGTCCTTGCTGAAGTGTTTCCCAAATTCACACCCGCTCAGACTGTGATCTTATGTGAAGATGGTGTCTCCATGTCGAGAGATGCGATGGAGGCCCGCAGCACAGCCAGCAGCAGCTGCAGCCTGCCTGTGAGAACCCTGACCGCCTTGAACCCCAGGCCTCACTAACCGAGGGTCACCACCCGGAAGGATCCAGGGACTGCTGAGCACCAGGGATGGGCTCCCGGCCCCTCAGGCCCAGCGCCACTGTGGAAACTCCTTCTGAACCCCAACCCCTAAGTCCAGGGCTGGAGGCAAGGTCTTAGTGCTAAATGCAGACATTCAGGAAGCGTCACAAGTGTGGACCCCATCCACACTCAGCCCTCCCTGCATCCTATAGACAGTGGGACCCAAGCCTCCACCTGAGCATTGGCAGAAATTCCCAGCCCCTGGGACACCAGCTCTGTGCCCCTGCGGCACTGCCTTTGTCCCTCAGCCCCAGATGTAGGTTCTTAGGCCTGGAGGCCTGAGAACCACATCAACCCCTAGCCTGCTGCCTCTGCCCAGCCATACTCAAGCTGGCCCACTGTGAGTGCAGGGTGCGGCCTCATCTGCTGCTTGCCCCCCACCTCCCTAGTCCATCTAAATGTGCATATTTTGGCCTTCTGCAGACTTAATATACACATTCAATCGCTGAATCTAGGCATGTAAGTGCTCAATAATAATGTAGCCGCATTAGAGTTGTACATGGAAGGGTAAACGTTTACCGAGTGTGATTTCACACTTCAGAGAGAAAAAAATATATTCTTCCCTGGCAAAGAGGAAATGATTCTCTTATCTTTTCAAAGTCATTAGAGTCTACCCTTAGAAACAGAAAAATCCTAGGTAGAATAACACACAGACTGAGCGTCCTAATCCAAAATACTGAAATCTGAAATGCCCAAAATCTGAAACGCTTTAAATGTGGCATGATACCATAAGTGGAAAATTCCACCTCTGACCTTAGGTAATGGGTCACAGTCAAAATGCAGTCAGATTTGTGTTTTATGCAAAAATTATTTAAAATATTATGTCCAGGTAGTTTCAGTGTATTTGTATAAGGTGTACACAAAATGTAAATGATCTTTCTGTTTAAACTTGGATCACATCCCCAACATAATTCATTATATATATGCAAATATTTCAAACTCTAAGAGAAAAAAAAAGGAATCCATAGCACTTCTGGTCCCAAGGTACGGGATCCTTAGCCTGTTTTAAACTTTAATAGTTGTGACCATTTTAATAGGAATTAATCTTAAAATTTTTACAGATTTAACAGAGGGTTAAAAATCTTATTTTTTTAGGGTGGAGAAAGAAGAGAGCAATTTAGAACGGGGGGTTCGGGCTTCAGCAGGTAACTCTCACAGGGCAGGGTAATATGAACAGCATGAAGCTTTGAGGAAATCGTAACACATTCAATGCTTCATAATTTGAACTAACGTTTCTCCTAAATAGTTTACATTTATTTATCAATAATATTGCTTTTGTTTTCCTTTAAAAAAATTGAGGAAGGTAGCTATGACAATTTTACATGTGTGGAAACTGTGGCCTGATTAGGAGTTCATCAGTGTGCCCAGGGTCACACAGCGAGGAGAAGGCAGAATGGGGTTTTGAATTGAGTTATGATTGACCAGACAGAATGTACTTTAAAAAATTATTCCTCAAAATCCTTTCATGAAGATTATGTGGACTAACATTTAACGGGTGGGCATAAAGTAAGGAAAACTAGCATTACTTGATGATTTCTACGCCAAAACTGTGCTAATATGGTATGGTAAGCACTGATCTAGTGTAGTCTTCACATAAATTAGTTTTGGCCCAGTAATAGCTGCACCCTTTGTTAGAGATATGCTCAGGAATAAAGAACAAAACCAAAATTCAGTGGCTTGAAAAAAAGAGGTTCATTTCACCTGTATCAAGAATCTTGGCACAGTGGCTTACACCTGTAATCCTGGAACTTTGAGAGGCTGAGGTGGGAAAACTGCTTGAGACTAGCAGTTGAGACCAGCCTGGGCAGCATGGTGAGACCCCCATCTCTACAAAAAGCTTAAAAATTAGTTGGGTGTGGTGGTGTGCACCTGTAGTCTCAGGTACTCAGGAGGCTGGGGTGGGAGGATTGCTTGAGCCTGGGAGATGAAGTCTGCAGGGAGTTATGATTGCAGCATGGCACTCCAGCCTGGGTGACAGAATGAGATCCTGTGAAAGAAAAAGAAGAAAGAAAGAAGGAAGGAAGGGAGGGAGGAAGGCAGGGAGGGAGGGAGGGAGGGAGGAAGGAAAGAAGGAAAGAAAAAAGAAAAGAAAAGAAAAGAAAAGAAGAAAGAAAGAAAGAGGGAAAGAAAGAAAAAGGAAAGAAAGAGAGAAAGAAAGGAAAGGTAAGGAGGAAGAAAGAAAGAAAGAAAAAGAAAAAGGAAAGAAAAAAAATAAAGAAATAAAGAAAGAAACAAAGAAAAAGAAAGAGAGAAAGGAAGGAAGGAAGGGAGGGAGGGAGGGAGAGAGGGAATCTTATGCTATGTAATCAAGCCCTAGTATTTGTTAATTAAGTCCCTGAAAAGCCTACCAAAATATCTTCTTCATATAGCAAAGGCAAATTTACTGCTTACTATTGTATGGGAGACCACCACTTTGAAAGCATCTTACTAGCTACTTAGAGTAAGCAGGCCACAGACAGGACAGTAATGAGATATTTGGTGTCTGGTTTCACATGGCTTTATTAATGTGAGGCCTGCTTGAGACTGGGTAAACTTCAAGGTACAATAGCTAAGGATTAGTGAACACAGGCAGGCAAGGATTTGGAATGGACTCTTGCTGGGTAGATAGCCAGTTGATTGTTTGGATAATCTATTGTCCTGAGACAAGAAAAATGAGGATTAGCTGAGTGGTCTGTTGTTCAGATAAATAAATTAGGGGATGTTCCTGAAACTAACAGTAATGTACATTGCAATGTTATCCGGGCAGGAGGTTCTCGGTTTAGTAAAGTCATATTGATGCAGATGTGTTCCTTCTCATATTGTAGCTCAAAAATGTCATCAAGAATTCAGGTTTCCTTATTTTCCCATTCTTACAGTTTGAAGGCAGCTGGAAACAGTTTCAAGCAACACACCTACCTCTCAGGTAGTAGAAAGACAAGGGAGAAGAGAAGGGGCAAACAGCTAAATCTAGGTCACCTGAGTCTGTCCATTTGAAAAGTGCTTTTTCAGAAGCCTTATATGTTGGTTTCATTCCATTGGCCAGCAGGTCTCCTGACTAGCTGTAGCCAGAAGGAAACTGAGAAGGCAAATCTTTAGGCTTTACAGCTTCTCTAGCGGAAGGAGTAAAAAGAGGTTGTAAATTGATTTTGTGTTGCTAGTATACTGGGATGATTACCCAGATGATTTTATCTAAATAATTTTCTAACTGGGCCTGGCATGGTGGCTCACGCCTGTAATCCCAGCACTTTGGGAGGCCGAGGTGGGCGGATCACGAGATCAAGAGATCGAGGCCATGGTGAAAGCCTGTCTCTACTTAAAAAATACAAAAATTAGCTGTGCATGGTGGCACATGCCTGTGGTCCCAGCTACTTGGGAGGCTGAGGCAGCAGAATTGCTTGAACCTGGGAGGTAGAGGTTGCAGTGAGCTGAGGTCATGCCACTGCACTCCAGCCTGGCGCCTGGCAACAGAGCAAGACTCTGTTTCAAAAATAATAATAATAAATTTCTAACTGGATAGTATTAATATCAGTAGGTATTGTGTTGAATTATGCTGTATCCCCAGGCACTCTGCCATGTTACTTACACATGTCATTTCATGAAACTTCACTCTATCTTATAGATGTTAGTACTGTTCCGTTTATGGATGAGGAAAGTGACAGTAATTAACTTGCCTAAGGACACAGAGTTGGTAGATATCAGAGAAGGGATTGAGAACCCAAAACTATTTTACTCCAAAATTCTTGCTATTCTCATCACATTCACTGCTTATTCCGGTGTAAAGATGTAGCATTCAACTGTGTGGACTTGTTAATTGTGATTCATTAATGATGATTAATTAACTGTCCTGTATCCAAACAATGCCAGTTATAGTCAGACACTCCTGTAATCAGATAATAAATCAAATTTACCTACATATCCAGCATGTGTTTCTTTTATACATGATAAAGTCTGACTTTCAGAGAAAATAAATTTCACCTAATGTGGAATAAAGTGGTGTAGGATTTTTAAAAATGTACTGAAGGCAATCAAATAAAACTGATGGTGTGAGCCATATTTTTGTTGGCAACTCTTATCACCCAAACAAACATATTCAAAATAATTTCATCTTTTCCAAAGATTCAAAAATATTTGTTAAAACTCATCTGAAAAACTCATCTGCAGCCTGAACTTTTTCCTATTTTCCTATAGTATTCCCACATCTAATTATTTTAAATAGCAACCTCAGTAAAATTATAAAATTAATCAAATTATTTTCTCCTACCATGCTGCAAAATTCTCCCATGTTTGCACTGTAAAATTAACATATTAAAAATTTGAAACACAATGTCACTTTTTCTGAGTCTATGGATATATAAATTGTCATCTCTTCTTTTCTTGCTATTCAGCAGGTAAATAAATGCACATGACAAAATGAGGATTGCCTTATCTGTAAGACTGAAAATAAGGCTTTTCTCTCAAGTCATGCTTGCATTCCCCACTGGCTGTCAGGTGTCCAATCCCAGCCCCTGCTGTCAGCAGGGACTCCTCTGGGCAGTTGAGTCATGCTCATTCCAGGACCTGGCAGCTGCTCTGGAAGAAAACCATTGGCAAAGCCACACAGGCCCTCTTTGGAGACTGGAGGGCTTTGTTTGTCCCCTGCCTGGATGGGCAGCTTCCTCACAAATGCAGCACACTGCTGGGGGCAAGCTGCTGGCCTCTCCTGCCTCACCCAGGATCCTGAGGCCAGGTCCTGCCAGGTCACCATCCTCCTGTGCAGCTCCAGGTGGCCTTGCCCAGCCCACTCAGCCCCCATCGCCATAGCCCTGGCTGCCACCATTTTCCTGGGTGGTAAGGTCAGTGCCACCCTCACTGACAGCCCACTCTCCCAGGCTCACAACCCAGATTTCTTGGCATTAAGCTCAGACCAACTGCTACAGGGAACAAGAACTTTGCCAGGAAGCTGGGGTATGAACCACGTGCAGGAAGAGGACCCTGTGTCAGAGGAGAGCTAAGGTCTGGGCCTCCAAGGCCAGACTGGACTCTGCCAGCTCCATGGCTCACAGAATCCTGAGGAGACTGCGGGCCCCAGGTGCTCAAAGGAGCTGCAGTGATGAACCCGGGACAAACACAGGAGTGACACAATTGTAAGAATCACGAGGTCAGGCACAGTGACTCACACCTGTAATCCTAGCACTTTGGGAGGCCGAGACGGGGGCATTGTCTGAGCTCAGCCTGGGCAAGATGGTGAAACCCGGTCCCTACTAAAATATAAAAAATCAGTTGGGCTGGTGGTGGGGTCTGAAATTCCAGCTACCCAGGAGGCTGAGGCACCACAATTGCTTGAACTCACTTGAGTTTGGGAGGCGGAGGTTGCAGTGAGCCAAGATCGGGCCACTGCACCCCCAACCTGGACAGCAAAGCCAAACTTTGTCTCAAATAAATATGGGAACACATGGACACAGGGAGGGGAGCACTACGCACTGGGGTCTGTTGGAGGGAAATAGGGGAGGGACAGTAGGGGGTGGGGAGTTGAGGGGGGAGGGCATGGGGAGAAATGCCAGATATAGGTGAGGGGGAGGAAGGCAGAAAATCACACTGCCACGTGTGTACCTATGCAACAATGTTGCATGTTCTTCACATGTACCCCAAAACCTAAAATGCAATTAAAAAAAAGAGGGCAACTCCCGTTGCCAGAGAACTGCTCGGGGTCCCGAGTGTGGGCAGCACAGGGAGGTGCGGTGCTCCTGCCAGGGCTGCACAGTCCACAGTGGCGCAGAACGCAGGGCGTCGCGGGCGCGGCAGTCACCTGAGAGCCGGCGGGGGTGCAGAGGCCAGAATCTCCAATGCTTCCGCTCCTCGGGCGCCCTCAGTGCTGAGCAGAAGCTCCTCCGGACTGAGCTTCAGCTGGGGGCTGGGAGCCGGCAGCCTCTAGGCCCATGCTCCCTCCAGAGGCCGTCTGGTCCCGGATCCGGACCCTGGCTTCCGCCTGCGGAGTCCAGATGCGGAAAGCGGGGAGCCTGAACTCAAAACTGCGATCAGAGAATCGAGAATCGTGTGTGAAGGGTTTCTCTCGTGTCCTCCGTGTTCTCCTGTAGAAAAGAATGAAGGTGCGGCGAGCCCAGACACAAGATGCTCTCAGGAGACCCTGAGTTCCCTTTGTGCCTGTGAAAGGAAAATTTCTTGAGCCCCCCAAATCACTCAGTTAAACTTTAGCTGGGAACTGCTTAGGGCAAACCTGCCTCCCATTCTATTTAAAGTCACGCCTCTGCTCGCTGAAACAGATGCATATCTGATTTGCCTCCTTTAGAAGGGTATTGGTGCTGGGCAGCTCCAAGGCGTGGTGCGGGGAACGGTTCAAGACGGAGAGCAGATGCCAGCTAGGGCGGCTTCCAGGAGCCACCGGGCAGGTGCTGCTGTGTGGTCCGCGGCACCGGGGGCAGTGGGGGCGTGGGTACCTCCAGGTCATGCTTGCGTTTCTCCAGGGTGCTCTCAGGCACGGAGACTCCAGGGGACACCGCTGAGAACGGTCTGTCAGAGCGTCCAGAAGGCATGTTGGGCATACAGCATCTGTCCGGGAAAGGCTTGCACTTGCCACACCAAAGGCTTGGTCTGTGACTGTGACTGTGGCGGGAGCTGCGGTGGTGCGCTCTGAGCAACTGGAGGCTGCCAGGACTCTGGCAGCGGTTAGTGGTGCTGTGGGTGATGTACCTGCTGCGGCTGCTGGGGCAGGACCTGGAAGGTGTCAGGCTGCAGCTACTGCATTGGTGGCTGCCGTATTGACACTGGGCCCGCAAAGCCTGCTGCTGCTGCTGCTCCTGTTGCCGCAGCTGTGCTCCTGCAGCAGCATGAGACTGCTGCTGTATCTGTTGCTGGTTCTGACGATTCACTGTAACTGGATGCTGCTGCTGTTGCTGCACCTGCACCACTGCCTGGAACCGCTGCGGCTGTAGCGCCGCCTGCTGGACGCAATGTTGCTGCTGCCGTGCCACCTGTGGAGTGGCAGCCTGGTCTGAAGACCTGCCTTAGGCACCACAGTCGTGCCGAGGGGCCTCCCCGAGGCTCCCCGGGCAGCTGCCCGAGAGGAGCATTGGCTGCCCAATAGCGCCGAGGCCGCCCACCCCGCCCAAGGGCTGTCCCGTCCGGGGAGGCCAATTTCCGTGGCTCCTGCAGCCGGCCAGCGTGGCAGGCTCTGAAGAGCGTTCCTAGGATCCCTGACGGAAACTTGAGGTTCCTTATCAGGAATGTCTGGAAAATAGATGATGAGCCTCACCACGAGAGAACAGTATCGGTCCCGGGGCTTGGCCTTCGGGAGCACACGGCTCTGCATTTCCTTGCTGGATTTGCTGCAGGCCACGCCAGCTTTCCTCGTGGCATCCTCGGTTCTACTGACCAGCTTCTACCGGTCGGACATGTATGTACCAGACTTTCTTTATCCATCCAACCAATGATGGACACAGGTTAATCTGGGTTATTCAGAATAATATTCACTATTATTGTGAATAGTGCAGACTTTCTTTATCCATCCAACCAATGATGGACACAGGTTAATCTGGGTTATTCACAATAATATTCACTATTATTGTGAATAGTGCTGCAGTGAACATGGGAGTACAGATTTCTTCAATGTACTGATTTCCTTTCTTTGGGGTATATACCCAGCAGTGGGATTGCTGGATCCCACTGTTTTTACTTTGTTGAGGAAGCTCCAAGCTGCTCTCCACAGTGGTTGCACTAATTATATTCACACCAACAGTATACAAGACTTCCCCTTTCTGCACACCCTCGCCAGCATTCACTATTCCCTAACTTTTGGGTAAAATCCATTTTAACTAGAGTGAGATGATATCTCATTGTAGTTTTGCCTTTTTTTTTTCTTTTTTTTTATGATTAGTGACACTGAGCATATTTTCACATACCCGTTCACCACTTGCATGTCTTCTTTTGGAACATGTCTCTTCAGATCTTTTGCCCATTTTAAATTGGATTGTGGCTTTCTTACTATTGGATTTTTTGAGCACCTTATATATTCTGGTTATTAGTGCTTGTCAGATGCGCAGTTTTCAAATATTTTTTTCCCATTCTATGAGTTGTTTCTTCACTTGGTTGTTTCTTTTGCTGTGTAGAAGCCTTTTCGCTTTATGTAATACTATTTGCCTGCTTTAATTTGATTACCTATGCTTTTGAGATCCTACACAAAGAATCTTTATGCAGACCAATGTCGTAGAGCATTTCCCCAGCGTTTTCTTCTGGTAATTTTATAGTGTCAGGTATTAGATTTAAGGCATTAATCCATTTTTATGTGGTTTTTTATTTGGTGAGAAATAGATATCTATAATAGTTTCATTTTTTGCCTATGGATACTCCATTTTCCCAGGACCATTTATGTAAGAGATGATCCTTTCTCCAATGTATGTTCTTGCACCTTTGTCAATAATGAGTTCACTGTAATTATGCAGATTTATTTTTTGGTTTTCTATTCTGCTCCATCAGTCTATGTGTCTGTTTTTGTGCCAGTACCGTGCTGTTTTGGTTATTATGGCTTTGTTGTATAACTTCAAGTCAGGCAGCGTGATGTCTCCAACTTTGTTCTTTTTGTTCATGATTTCTTTGGCTTTTCTGGGTCTTTTGTTGCTTCATATAAATTTTAGAATTATTTTTTCTGTTTCTATGAAGAACATCATTGGTATTTTGATAAGGATTGCATTGGCCTTGTAGATTGTGCTGGGTACTACAGAAATTTTATTGGTCTTTTGTATTTTTTTTGGCCTCAATTTTGTTTTTTTCTGTTCTAATTTTTTTTTTTTTTTTTGAGATGGAATCTTGCCCTGTCACCCAAGTTGGAGTGCAATGGCACAATCTCAGCCCAACATAAACTGTGCCTCCTGGGTTCAAGCAATTCTCCTCCCTCAGCCTCCCAAGTAGCTGGGATTACAGGCACCAGCCACCATGTCCAGCTAGTTTTTGTATTTATAGTAGATACTGGGTTTTGCCATGTTGGGCAGGCTGGTCTCAAACTCCTGACTTCAGGTGACCTGCGTGCCTCAGCCTCCCAAAGTGCTGGGATTATGGGCATCAGCCACCACACTCGGCCTCTGCTCTGGTCTTTATTGTTTCTTTTCGTCTACGAATTTTGGGGTTTTTTTTGCTTTTGCTTTGCTATTTCTCTAAGATGCAACATTAGGTTGTTTATTGGAAGTTTTTCTACTTTTTATGTAGGTGTTTATTGCTATAAACTTCCCCCTTTATACTGCTTTTGTCATATCCCATAGAAAAACATATTTAATGTAATTTCATCTTTTAAAAAAATGTTTTTTGAAACTTGTTTTGTGGCCTACCATATGGTCAATCTTTAAGACTATTTTATGTGCTGGGGAGAAAGACATGTATTCTGAAGCTGTTGGACAAAATATTCTGTAAATAGGTATTAGGTTCATTTAGTCTATGTTGTAGACTAAGTCTGATGCTTCTGTGTTGATTTTCTATTTAGATAATCTGTTCAGTGCTGAAAGTGGGTGTTAAAGTTCCAGCTATGATTTTATTGGGCTTTGTCTCTAATAATGTTTGCTTTATATATCTGAGGGCTCCAATGCTGGGTACATATATATTTATAATAGTTATATTCTCTTAAAGAATTGATGATTATATAATAAACTTTCTTGTCTCTTTTTACAGTTTTTGTCTTGAAATCTACTTTGTCTCATGTAAGTGTAGCTCCTCCTGCTCTTTTTTGGTTTCCATTTGCATGGAATTTCTTTTCCAATCCCTTTATTTTCAATCTCTATGTGTCTTTATAGCTGAAGTGCGTTTCTTGTAGGAAGTCTATAGTTGGCTCTTATTTGTTAATTTGTTCGGCTACTCTGTTTTTTGATTGGATCATCTGATCCATTTACCTTCAGTGTTGTTGACAGCTAAGGGCCAACTATTGCCAATCTGCTATTTGTTTTCTAGTTGTTTTGGGTGGTCTTCTCTTCCTTTCTTCTGTGCTTCCTGTGTTCTTTGTGTAAAAGTGAGTTTCTCTGGTGGTACGTTTCAACTGCTTGCTTTCTATTTTGTGCATGTCTGTTATCGGATTTTGGTTTTTGGTTACCATGAAGCTTGTAAAGAACATCTTATAACCAATTATTTTAAACTACTGACAACTTTATACTTTCTTCTTCTGCAGAGTTTGAAGGTCAGAGGTGAGAGCTTAGGGTCTTCCTGGGTCATTCCTGATCCTGTGCCTGACCCTGAGCATCCACCTTGCCTTCTAGATTCCCAAAACTATTGTCACAGCCCCAAACCCCAAATTGTATCATTTCCAAGTCTTTTTTCAGCAAGACTATTTTTGCCATAACTGATATTCTTTGCTCAGATGGATGGGACTGGCCATTTCCATTTAAAAGTTTTTAACAGGCATTTAGTTATTGATTTGAGATTTTTCTGCTTTTTCATGAATGGAATTCTGCTGTAAGTTTCCTTCAGAGCCCGGTTTTCAATGATCCCATAAGTTTTTTGATGTTTTGTCTACTTTTTCATTTATCTTAAAATACTGTCTTATGCTACTTGTGTTTTTTTTTTTCCTGATCTTTTATTATTTTGGAGTGTTATTCTAATGTTCACATTTTTTATGAGTTTCATTGATCCCTGATTTCCTTTTATTATGATGAGAAAACATTCTTTGTGTTATTTTAATGCTTTAATTTTATTGATGTTTGTTTTATGGCTTTGCATAGTGTCTTGGAAAATGTTCTATGTGCATTTGTGAAGAATACATATTCTACTGTTGAATGGACTGCTATATATGTGTCCATTAGGTGTATTTGGTTTCTAATGTTGTTCATATTTTCTATTTCCTTGTCATCTTGTGTCTAGCTATACCCATTAGTGTAAGTGGGGTATTAAAGTCTCCACCTTTCATTGCTGAGTTATTCATTTCTCCCTTCATTTCTGTCAGGTTTTGCTTCCTGTGTTTCTGTACTCTTAAGTGCATATATGTCAATAAGTTTTACATTTTCCTGATTAATTTACCCTTTGTCCTTATAAAATATCCTTACTTCTCATAATATTTTTGTTGTTGTTTTAAAGTAAGTTTTGTGTAATTTTAGGCAATTCCTTTTGTCCTTCTAAGAGACAGTCTATTCAGAAGGTGCCATGGTTGTCCTGGCAGGGAGGATTGGTGCTCTGTACTTGGGGTACATAGCAGTAATGCTGTGTGCTCAGGGCTGAGCACTGCTCCCAAACAGCATGGATTCACAGTGACAGTGGCAGGTCAAGGGGCAATAGACCAGTGATGTGCGGTCACCGTGGCGGTAACCATGACATGGCGGTGCCCACATGGGAAGTAGACATTTCATTTCAGGAGTGTTCAGCTATGAGGGGCACACAGCCAGCCTGCAGCCCTCTCTGGGCGCTCGCATGATCCATGACCACATGATGTCACGAAGGCCAAGCATCTGTCATCTAGGCCTTTCAGTTTCATGTTTCCTCTATGACAAGATTTGTAACAAGGTTGTGACAAAGGACAGACATGAGGCCCCAGAGGGAGAAGGGATATGGGTGGGCGTGCAGCCTGAGAGCTAGCAGCCTCACCTTCCAGACAGGCTGGAGAAGAGAAACAGATGTTCTTGTTCCCAAGAGGGTCTCATGTGCAACTCAGAGGAGCAGGCCTAGGGCGCATACTCCCCCATGACTGGCAAGTTATCCATCTAGAAGAAATGTGGAAAACAGATCAAAATTGGGCACCTTGTTCCTCGCCTCTTACACTGAGGTAGGGAAAGACGGAACACCAGCTGCTCTAAGCACGGTCCCCAGGGTTGGTGACCCTGCCACTTGTCCAACACCCCGAGAAGGCAGCACCCGGATGTCCTCAGGGTTCTGGTCTCCTCTTTAGCCTCCATGATGTCCCCACCCCAGCTCTGCAGTGATGATCTCGAAGTCTCAGATGACAAGAGCTTGCTGCAGAAGAAAGCTGTGACAAGCACCTCAGATCCTGGAAGGACCCCAGCCCTTCTCCTCAATCTGTCCTGCACCAAACCCTAGCATGGAGGCCTTGGAACCTGAAGTTGTCAGATTGGCAAGAATGCAACTGAAGAGAGTTTCATCTAGAGGCTGAAGACTCTAATAACTATTATTTCTTGAGCTCATAGAGATGCTATTAGAACCAGAAAAGGCTGCTGTCAGGCAGATCTGGCAAAGCAAAGACCCCTGGGCCTTATGGAAGGGGAAACAAAGGTGAGCCGTACTGGCTGGACATCTGGGAAGAACTCTGAAGGTGTTGATAATCTCTGAGGGTCAGCGAAAGTCTAACGAGGTGATCTCCTGCTTTGAGCTCAGCAGGAGGCCTCCTTTGCCCCTAGAACCTCCCCTCCAGCCGGGGACAGCATGGCTTTCCTGCCTTGGACACCTGTCAGTGTTCCTGAGGAGAGGGGCGTGCTAGGTCCCCTTGCTGAATGCATTTTTGGACTCACCTGTCTCAGAACAGTCACAGATAAACAATCCCAGGTGGGTTTCCTGTTGGTTAAGAAACGCCTTGACCTTCTACAGGCTCCTCCCAGAACTCCCCCAAATGACTGTCCACAAATGCTAAGAGCAGGCACATATGTCGTCCAGTGATTCACATTTTCCTGGATAGGACCTTGCTTGGTCATCAAAACCCTGTGAAAAACTGGGTTCAGAGAGATAAAGTAACTTGCCCCAGCTTTCTCAGGCAGGGAAGGGCAGGCCAGGGCATGAGTGGGGACCCTCAGCTCCTAGGGCCCCAAGCTCCTACACAGCTGAGGCTTCGTCACCTGGGAGTCATCAGAGGCCAGAGGAGGGGTGAGTGGCATTCACCCACCTGAGGGTCATCTTAAGGAAGGTAGACATGATGTCAGTGCTTTTTATCTCTTGCTAACAAGTAAAGATCCCCATCAAAATGACAATTAGGACAAGTACAGAGCCAAGTACACCTGGGCGAGGAGGAGGAGCATCAGTCAGAGAAACAGGCACCATCACCATCGAGGGCCAGGCACAGGAGCTGGAGCTCTCCATGGGAGTCTGCAACACTGGCAGCGGTATCCTGGTGTAATTTATAGGCCACAGCATTTACCTGTGTTAAGTGCACCATTTGCTGATTTTTTTTGTTAAGTTTGCAGAGTTGCGCAACCATCCCACACTCCAGCCTCAGCATCTCCATGCACCTTCCCTTCTGCAGTGCCCTCTGCTCCATCTCCAGCCCCAGCCCCAGCTGCTTCCTACTCAGCGGATGTGCCTGTTCTGCACATTTCAAGTCAATCCAATCCTGCGACATATGGCCGGCTGCCTCTGCCTCCTGTCTCTCAGGAGCCAATTAGGAAGCTCATCCATACCTGGTTCAAGCATTTTATATGATGATGTTTATATGAGATCTTGGACTTTGAATTGATTCTTTAATGGGATGAGACCCTTGCCAACCTTGGAGCAGGTGAATGTGTTTTTGAATTTGGGAGAGATGTAAATATTTTGGAGCCAGAAGACGGACTGTGCTGAGCAAGACTGGGAAATCTTCCCCAAGATTAACTTCTTCTTTGAGAGGTAAACACCTCTTCAAGGTGTTTACACAACTCACATAAACCCCAAAACTATAAAGATGATGAGTTTTATGCCCATGATTGTGTTACTGACTATGGTACGTTTGGCCTTAGATTGGGAAATGACCTGGGTGATCCTGACCTCACCACATAAGCTCTTTAGGAGCAGAGAGTTTTCTCTGGCTGGTCACTAAACAGGAGGGAAAAGATGAAAAGCACAGATGAATTTGATGCACAATAAATTCTTTGCTTCTGGAGGGGCCTTGTGATGGGAACTCAGGGACCCTTGAGGAGCTGAGAGTGGCTCCTGCAAGGAATTGGAGACTTCAGTCCTTCCACTGCAAGAAACTGATTTCTGCCAACAATATAATGAGGTTGACAGTGGATTTTCCTCCAAGGCTTCCAGATGTGAACTCAACCAACACCTTGAAGGCAGACTTGTGATACTCTGAGCAGAGAACCCAACTACATCCTGCTGGCCTTCTGACCTACAGAATGTGCAATAAATAGGGGTTTTTTAAAGCCACAAAGTACATAGTGTTATGCTGCAATAGAAAATCAACACAAGTATGATCAGTTGGCTTTCATGAACTGGCATGGCTGACTCCAGCATGGCATGGATAACTTCCTTTATATTTGATATTTTTTGATTCTATTATAAATGGTGCTACCTCTTCATCCATTTCAAGTGTCTGTTGCCAGTGTATAGAAATACAATCTATTTTTATATATCGAGTACGTGTCCTGTGTTCCCGCAAAATTCAACTATTAGTTTTTCTTCCCCCATGGTATTGTTAGCACATATACTCACACCACTTGTAAATAAAGAGTGTTATTTTTTCCTTTCCCAACTTTATGCCTTTGACTTCTTTTTCTTTGCCTGGCTAAGACCTCCAGTATGATGTTGAACAGCAGTGGTGAGAGTGGCCATCTGTGTGTTCTTCCTGACAGCGGAGGCGAAAATGGTCATTTTGACCATTATGGTCACCTTTAAGAGTGATATAAACTGTACTCTATCAGATTGAGGAAGCTCCCTTTCACTCTAAGTTTGCTGAGGATTTTATTATAAACAGACCTCAAAATGTATTTACATGCGTCTTTTCAGCACCTCTTGAAATACACATATGGTTTTTCTCCTTTATTCCATTAATGTGAAGAATCGTATCAGTTGATTTTCACATGTTAAACTAGCCTTAGTGACTAGGGCGGTGTTCCTTTTCTTTTTCTTTGTATCTCTGGACGGCTTTATTTCTTCTTTAAATGTTTGCTACAGATTTCTGGGCTAGCCATCTTGGCCTGATGCTTTGCTTGTGGGACATTTTTCTGGTTAATTTATAGTTTTAATTTTTAAAATCATTATAAAAATATTCAAATTTTCTATTTTCTTTGTCACTTTTTTTTCTAGAAATTTGTTCAATTTTTACAGTTCTAAAACAAACTGACTTACGTGTCACCCTCCCAAGCCCCTTCCCACGGTCCCACTATTTCCTGGAACTTAGGAGGTGGGAAGATACTGGCTTAAAGCCGTCACTCTAACCCAGACCTCATTCTTCATAGCGTCTAGCCTAGGGATGGGGCTAAAATAAATACTCAACATTTTTGTTCCCCACTCATGGAGGAATTTCCCTCTCTCTCTCTCTCTTTTTTTTTTTTTTCCTGTAGATACCCTTATAAAGAGTTTGGAGTTTTGTTTTCCCCTAAGGCAAAAGGATGCTACTTCAAGGTCACTCAGCACACATAAGGGCTGTTGATATGAAAGATTTCCAAACCTTTTAGGAACTTCCTCACAATGGAGCAGGCAGTTCATGGCCCTGTGCCAGCATGCTGCACGGGACAGGGAGCTAGTTAGTTTGCCTTCCTATGGCAAAGGATCCACACATGGCAAAAAGCCACTCTCAGCTGCTTCAGACACTAGCTTGCTGGACTGGCAAGTGTACCCTCTTCAGATGCCTTTGCCACTGTTTGATGACTCAGAGATTCAGCACATGGCAGTGTGTTTAGAAGAGGAGCTATGTAGTGATGGAGACAGGAGGTGCTCAGAGGGGACCCCGTTCCATGCAGAGCTTGTTTGGTTTTGGTGTTAAGGAAGAAAGCCCTTCCTTCCAATGAACTGCCAGGACTTCAAGGGACCCTAAAGATAGCATAGTAACTCTCTTATTACACAGATGGAGAGGCGGCTGCCCAGCAAGGTGGCATGATTTATCCTTGTTCATGTGGTGACTGAGGGTGGGCTGAGACCAGCAGCTCTGACTTCCACAGCCAAGGCCAATGTCTTTCTGTGGGCGGGCACCTCCCTACTTCACTTCCGACCTTAGTTTTCATCTTTCCCTATCTACCCAAATCTATAGGCTTACGGAGTGCACTCCTTAACCTTTTCACAGCACACCTCCTTTCTCTGTGCCCTTACTTTTTTATGAACTCCTCCCCAAGGAAAGAGCCTGAGGGATGGGCCAGACATTCTCAATCAAGCCGCTGGTTGGGTAAGTAGATTTGGAGGTTTTCTTGGGGCCACATAACCTACTTAACTCTCTTTATACATAATGGGGAATAAATATGAAGCCACTTTGTCCCCTTGGAAAGGAAGGAGATGGTCTTGGAACAGTGTTATTTAGCAAATGCTTATTGAGACCCTTCCTAGGCTAAGTGCAGAGACTTTATAGTGAACATACCATACAAGGAGGGTCTTGCCCTCAAGGAGCTTGCATTTGAGTGGGGAGAAGTGCAGCAAGAGAACAAATAAATAAACAAGATATTACTGGTGCTGATGAGTCCCTGGAAACAAAGACATAAAGTGACTCAATAGAGAGTAACTGGGTGGGTGTTCGGAGGTCTAGCCATGGAAGGCCTGTCTAAAGGGCTCCAACTAGTCTGAGCCTGCAAGGTGTGGAAGATTGGGGGGAAGACATTCTTTGTGAGAGGACAACAAGTTGTAAGTACCCAGCATGGCAAGGAATTGGATGTTATGGGGCTCTCGGGGTTCTACCAGTGCAGCCAGAGAGAACCATGAGTAAGTCAGAACATGGCATAAGGTGGGGCTTAAGCAAGGGCAGGTGCCAGATGTTACAGGGCCTCATGGACCACCAGAGGGGAACTGAATTTCATTCCAAAGGAATAGAAAGATTTTAATATTTTTTAAAAAGATTACTTTGGTGAATGGAAACACCACATGTGGCCAAGGCCGCCAGTTATTCCCCCGTATCTGTTTCTCCTTACAAAGTGACGGAGTTTTTAGTTCATCATACTACCACCCAGCTGAAGATGACACGGACATTCCAAGCCTCCCTTGTAGTGGGTGTGGCCATGCAACAAAGTTCCAGCCAATGGGATGTGGCTGGAAATGACACCTGCACTTTCTGGCCACGCCCATCAAGGGAAGTGCATCTTGTTCTTCCCTTGTCCTGGTGCCTGGCTGGAGGTGGCCCTGATGGTGGGGCCTGCGATTGAGATGAAGCCACATGTTGAGGATGGCAAAGTATGGTAGACGGAAGCGGGACCACTGATGAGGGAAGCTTCTCCATCAGCCCTGACTCCCAGGATGTTTTCATGGGTGAGAACAAACTTCAATCTTGTTTAGCCTTTATGAAATTGAGTCTCGATTATAGTGAGCACGAGGATCCTAACAGACATTCCTGATTACAGTGGGAGGTGGCCCAGGCTGCTGTAGAGGCCGTGAGAGTGGAGACTGCCCCGCTCCCCAGCATCCAGAACTATTGCCACTTCCACCATGGCGGCCACTGCCAGCATTGTTCCCAGCAGTTCATGGTCTGCAACATGGCAGCATATTTCATGAAAATATTAATAAATCACCACCATTGTTCCTGTTTCTCATGTATCCAGTCTAGTGACTCTCAAATTGGTGGGGCCTTACTTTAACCAAAGGCCCTATTTCCCCTGTAAGTGCCTTACCTGGGCTCTGTACATCCTCCCCTTCCCATCCCTTGAGAGTATCATGGACAATTTCTATTATGATGTGATGTGGTCTTTTCTGTTTTGGTGCAGGCCCATCTGATTTAAAACCCCACTCTCATGCAAATGAAATATCCTCCCCTCCCTTCTCCCAAGTGTAGTCTCAGCCCATGACTTCTTGAAGGGGAGGAAGCGTAGTCTTATACCCCTTTCCTCTCCCCTGGAAGTCCTGTCCACCCCCATGTTGAGAGTGAGGAAGGAGTGGGGTGACACAGGCTTTTAAATTTTTGCCCAACCAGCTGCCGTTGCAGTCCCCTCTTGAGTGCCTGTCACTGCACTAATGGGCACAGATGCCCTGTATGGCAGACGTCACACCCTGGCTCTCTATGGGATATACAAGCATCCCATACTGAGGGACTATGGGCTCTCTGGGGGACCCGGCAGGGCCACCCCACATCTCAGGGGAATGGGATGCAGCCTTCCTTGTTTCAGGACATCGAGGCCATCCCCCTACCGCCTTCCAATATGGCACTGGGTGGGGAAGCCAGGAAGGGGCAACCTATCACCTACCAGCCCACTGCTTACACAGACCAGTGGGTGCTCATCCATCAGAGCAGGGCTCAGAGGCCTGTTCTCCCATCCCCTACTGGTCTCTGGGGAGTGCCTGCCCCCGAAATACGGGTAACCCTGTTTTGAATAGGGATGACTTAGTGATTCTTTTCTTCAGCTTTGGGTGTCGTTGCCATTTCTATGGTAACAGGGAAAGAAAATTTCAACTGTGTCACTATCACTGTAGTTAACCTCATAGTCATTGACAATACTGGCCACATCATCATCAAGGTGGCCACTGCCACCATTCCTGCCACACTTACTATGACCATGGCCCCGTAATCATTGTGGTCATAGTAAGTGTGGCAGGAATGAGTGGCACAAATACCTCTGCTACACACCCCATTGCCAGCTCGCACATCATTGTGATCAATATCTGCAGGAGTTGGGTAGAACTAATCACTCTGACGAAAGGACCACAAAACGCTGAATGACTCAGACACAATAAAAGTCTATTTCTCACCTATGTAATTGTCTAAAGCGAGTGTTCTTAGTTGCAGGAGACGTTCCATCACACACGATTTAGAACTTAGTCCCTACCATCACCTAGGGCCTCCTGTTGTCTGCATCTGGCCAAAGGGAAGGGAAAGAAGCTGTGGGTGGGCACATGTGCTTCTCAGGAGCTGTGGGCTGGCTCACCTTCCGTGGGTTAGAGCACAGCCCTACGAAATTTAACTACCTAAAGCTCTTTGGTTGCAAGCCTCCATGCATGGGCGTCTGGGCCGTGGAGCAGAGCTGTAAAGTGAACCAGGTCTTGGTCAGGACGTAGCCGTATCCACCAGGACCCCTTCTCAAGCAAATCAGCACATCTGCTCTGCTCCCGGCCTGTGCTAGACCATCTTGTCACTGCCTGTGTTATGCAGTGACAAGAGACTGATTTCTGTGATCAAAGGCCTTATTAGCCAGGTAAACAGCACTACAAACCCATGCGCTGAGTTTGGTTATTATTTTTATTATTTTGAGTTGTTGTATTGCAGTAGTCCACAGTATGCTGAGGTGGTTGAGGGGGGTCTTTGGAGGATGGGTAGAATTTCTTTGATTGGTGGAAAAGTGGGGTTTGGGGTGGGGAGGGCGCTTATTCAGAGGAACACCCAGGGCATTCTGAGTGGTGGAGCCTGAGTGGGTGAGCACTGGAGACACAAGGATGAGCTCTGAGCCACGGGATGGAGGTGGAGTGTCAAAGGCCTCTGTCTCTATACCTTTTCAAACCTCTTTAAATTTAATTATCTAAAGTTCTTTGGTTGCAAGCAACAGAAACCTACTCTATCTAAGTGAAGCAACCAAATGAAAAAACACCCCACTCCCACCTTCCCAGGTCCCCACATCTGTTGGAAGGCTGATGGAGTGTTCCACAGCAGCCAAGGAAGGCAGGAGGGCCAAGTCCTAGGCATCAGTGGCCGGTGCTGGTGGACCCCGACCATTGCTGCAATGACTCCCAGCTTCCGCATCCGTCCTTTCAAAAGTCCTGATTACAAGAACAGAAAACCAAACACTGCATGTTCTCACTCATAACTGGGTGTTGAACAATGAGAACGCATGGACACAGGGAGGGGAACATCACACACCGGGGCCTGTTGGAGGGAGTGGGGCTAGTGGAGGGATAGCAGGGGGTTGAGGGATTGGGGAGGGACCATTAGGAGAGATACCTAATGTAGGTGACAGGGGGATGGATGCAGTAAACCACTGTGGCATGTGTGTACCTATGTAACAATCCTGCACGATCTGCACACGTACTCCAGAAATTAAAGTGTAATTAAAAAATAAATAAAGTCCTGTTTCAGTGAGGGAGCCTTGCCTTGCCCTGCTTGCTTCTGGCATCTTCTGGATCAATCGTGGCTGCTGGGGAGCTGCCCATTGCAGGCAGTGCCCCCCACCCTGCCCTCAGAAGTGTGCCCTACAGAAGATGCAGCCTGGGCGGCATCAGAGCAGCCACAAGAACACCTGCTTTGAGAGTGACTGTCCTGCGCTGAAGCCGCAGCTGGCTGACAGGGTGGGAGAGGTGCCAGCTTCGGAGCTGCTGTTCTCTCACCTGTAGAACGCCCATCCGAAACCGTAAACCCGCGAGAGGATGCACGGGGAGAATGTGTGTGGAGGGGCCAGGCTTGGCTCAGCGTGTTCCCCAACCCTGCAACCCCCTGTGTGTTTCCCCAGCTCAGGCCCCACGTGGCTGCAGAGACTGGGAGGCAGGTGACCTGGGGGAGCGGTGGAGGCTCGGGGCAGTCTCAGCTAAGACCCCTCCTCAACGCGCCCCTCAAGCCTCCCCCAAGAGACGTCCGTGCCTTGGCCTGGCTCAGGCCCTGCAGCACGAAGTGGGGGGCCGTGGGCGGGGGGATGCCGGCGGAGTGGGGTGTGCGGGGCGCACTGCGGGTGCTGGCCGTGTCTGTCTCTGACGACATCAGCGCTGGGAGCCGTGATGGGGCTGGAAATGGAATTTTCAATTAAGAGTCTCCACGCATCCTGGCTCGCAGTGCACTCGAATTACACTTCAGTCTGGGGCGGCACCTCGCTGCGTGAGTAGGGCAGGGCAGGGAAGGGCTGGCAGGGCCAACTCCCCCCCTTCTTGCTGTGAGGTCTCCTCTCGCCTCCCCTCGAGCAGTCCCGGGGGTAAACACCCCTCGGCCTCTTTGGGGATCCTCTGCTGGGTGGGCCTAGCGGCTCTCTAAGGGTTACAGGGCGGTGCACAGACACAGGGATGCTGCCCCCCGGCCCTCCACCAGAATTAAATTCGAATGCCTTCTGCTGGCAGAGCCCTCATGCTGTGGGATGCTCCCTACCAGGCCGTCCAGTCTAACAGCAAAGCTG
>NW_016108140.1:185193-198305 GCF_001604975.1 Cebus imitator
TTCTTTCTTTCTTTCTTTCTTTTCTTTCTTTCTTTCTTTTTCTTTCTTTCTTTTTTTTTCTTCTTTCTTCTTTTCTTTCCTTCTTTCCTTCCCTCCCTCCCTCCTTCCCTCCCTCCCTTTCCTTGTTTCTTTCTTTCTTTCTTTCTTTCTTTCTTTCTTTCTTTCTTTCTTTCTTTCTTTCCTCTTTCTTCCCCCCCTTCTTTCTTTCTTCTTTCCTTCTTTCTCTGTCTCTCTCCCTTTCTCTCTCTCTCTCCTTCTTTCTTTCTTCTTTGTCTTGGGCTGTTTCTTGCTTGTAATTTTACTGATCATCCGCTAACTTAGGACGTTATGTAAAAGATGTACATGGTTGAACCATTCAATGACGAAAGTTTTTCCATATAGTTAATCACAGAGGGCAGAATTTAAATCCTGAAACTTGGATGCCTTCAAAACTCTGCTTGTTGGCCTACTGCTCAATGTGAATGAAACCGAACTGCTTTCCGTAATCTTTTTTCTTGGGCTTTTCCCAATTGCATAACTGACTCAAAAGAACATAAGTAATTTTTTTTAACTCTGTAATTGTTATGTATGTAAAACTAGCTCTAAATACATGAAATCTTTAAGGAGTCTTGGGGAAAACCTTTTTTTCTATTGTTTTTATGCATGAATTCCTTATGTTTTTGACCAAGGCAATTTTCTCTTCATTTACTCTCCGTATATTTGTTGAAGTTTACAGTATTCAAAGTACTCTTTGTGTCATCAAAAACACTAGGGGTTTGGTCTGGGCCCCGTTGCAGGCCAGAGATGAGTATTGTTAGGGAAGGAGGCTTTTTATTTGGGGATATCAGCTGAGAGAACGGGAATTCAGTTTCAAATCCATCTCCTTGACCAACTACTATTGTGATATTTAATAGCAGTGAAAGTGGTAATATAGGACTTAGGAGGGTAAGGAAGCAATCATAATGAATGAGGGGTGCATGTGATGAGCTTGTGAGTTTCAGTCCCTTGCCTGAGAGATGGTTTCCAGGAAGGAAGTCAAGTAAAACATTCTTTTCTTTTTTCTTTTATTTATTTATTTATTTATTTATTTATTTTTTAAGGAGTCTTGCTCTGTCTTGAGGCTGGAGTACAGTGGCACGATCTCAGCCCACTGCAACCACTGCCTCCCAGGTTCACGCAATTCTCCTGCTTCAGCCTCTGGAGTAGCTGGGACTGCAGGTGTGCACCAACACGCCCAGCTAATTTTTGTATTTTTAGCAGAGACAGGATTTCACCATGCTGGTCAGGACGGTCTCGATCTCTTGACCTCATGATCCACCCACCTCAGCCTCCCAAAGTGCTGGGATTCTTATAACTAAGTTTCAAGTTGTAAGACCAGGGAGGGTCAATTTTTATGTTTATTCAAAAAAACCCATACATATCAGGCCCGTGGGACCATTGGGCCAGTTTCATTTCCAGCAAGAAGCTGTTTTCTCGAGGAAGCATTCATGGCCATGTGCAGCCGGGCTCCCTTCCCCTCCACCCTCCTCCCACTTCAGCAGCCAGTCCTCTTACCTCCTGAGGCCAGGGCTGCAGAGGTTGTGGAGGGTTCTTGCACCCTCCTGGGGCCCCGCTGACTGGGATCTGGGCTTGGCCCTGCTGTCCAGGGGTGTTGGGGGTCTGGACAGTTCCTGCATCATGAACCACCTCATACATGTGAAAGCTATGGACTCTGCCCCCAAAAATCCCCACTGGGCCTCATTTCATTTGCGTTTCAGCGTTCACAGACTCTGAAATCATCCAGTTAAACCTGTGACTAGATGGGATGGTCTTCCAGGTGTGTGGCTCTGAGGTTGTGTGTGTGTGTGTGTGTGTGTGTGTGTGTGTATGTGTGTGTTTAGTGTGTTTATGCTGAGACTGGAGCTTGAGCTTCTGAAAACTCAGAGCAGAGAACACACACATCTATTCCTTAGGACTGTGAAGAAACCTGCCCCTACTTCTCATCCCCCACCCCAGCACTGGGGCAATAGACACCTCCTGTGGACAGGGGATTTGGTCCTTGGGCCCTTTGCTGCTGGGCCTTGTTGGCTGGTGGCCTGATGTTGGGTCAATTGTCAAGGCGTCCTCCTTGTGGCATGAGGTCCAGTCATTCCCCAGGTGAATCCTCTCTTCCCTGTTGGGGGTTCCTAGGGGGTTGGATGCTGAACCAGGCATTCACATGTCACCCGTTCCTCTCCTGGATCTGGTCAAGGGAGACTGAACACAAAGACCTGTCAAGTGGAGCAAAGTGTCTGTGTCCCCTGGGACTTTCTGCCAATGGCTGCTCTGGAAGACTGAGACTCTTCCTTCTGGACCTTGGGACCCACCTGGCCCTGTCCTGACCTCCCAGGGAGCACTGGCAGGGCTCATGGCCAAAGCTGCCTGCAAGTTGCTGCAGGGCTCTGCCTCTTGGCAAGGGTGACCCATCCAGCGAGGTGAGAATGAGTAGGTGCTGGCTGGGAGAGGCCTTCGTCTCCTTTCCCTAACATCACCTGGAAGCCACTGCAGAGTCCTCTCTGCTGTCCTGAGTTGGGGCCAGGGAGAGTGGCTGGGACACCCTTCAGCTTCCAGGGTAACTCGTGCTGGTGCTTATCTGGGAGGGTCAGCTGTGCACCACACAGCCTCCCTTAGGGGAAGGACTGCTTGAGATTTGTCCAGTAGGGGAAGGAAAAGATGAAAGATGGAGAAACGGTATCAACACTTAGGCTTTCAAGTTGTGACCCTGCAACCTATCAGCCGGTGACTTCAGTGGGGCCAAGGCCCTTTCTGAGTCTTAGTTTCTTTATTTGTAAAGTAGGAAGATAATCATGCCTCCCTCCCAGGGCTGCTGTGGGAATTAGTGTCTGTAAGGCAGTACCACGTGGTCACTGCTGTCAGCGTTCACTACTACTAACCTGGTGGGAAAGGCAAGGGGCTAGGAGTGGGGCTTTTGATCTCCAGCCAGCCTTTAGTACAGGGAGTGGGGTGGGTAGGCAGGTTCACATCTCTGCATTTTCTAGTCAACAGAGGAAGAGGTAAAAGAGTCCTTTTTACAATGTCTAGAGAGAGGTGAAAGGAGGGAGCGAAACAGACATCTGTACACCCACGTTCACAGCGCATCATTCACAACAGTCAAAGGTGGAAGCAGCCCAGGTGTCCACCGACTGATGAATGGATAAACAAAACACAGCATGTATCTGCAGCGAATATGAACCTTGAGAACATTATGTTGAGTGAAAGAAACCAGTCACAAAATGCTGTAAGATTGCACTTACATGGGGACCCCGAATAGGCAAATTCATACAGATGGAAGGTAGAACGGTGGGTGCCAGGGACTTGGAGGAAGCGGGGAGGGGGAGTTAGTGTTTTGTGGGTGTAGAGTTTCAGTTTGGAAAGAGGCAAAGAGTTCTGGAGACGGCAGGTGGGGATGTTTGCTTAATGACACTTCAACACGGTGAGAGTGGCAAACTTCTTGTTATGCACATTTTACTACATGCACAGATCCAGACGTTCCACCTGGTCGGCATTTCCTGTGGGAGGAGGGAGGGGCTGGCTGACCCCTTAGCCTCCAGAGCCTCATTCCTGTTCCGGGACTGTCCTCATCTGGCCCTGCAAGGCCCAGTGCTGATGAGGGAAAGGCCTCTCTGTGCTGGCCGAGCTCCTGGGCAGGCATATCTAAGGCAGCCCCTCCAGTGCCAGCCCTGCTTCCAGCTGCTCTCCAGAAGCCCCTCATTTAAGGAAAGTGCTTCCTGCTGTCCTCTCCAACCCCGTTGGCAGCCCGGTTGAGCACCAGGAGCTGGCACTCTCGTTGGCCCCGGCAGCCAGGGCTGGTACAGCCGCAGGCCCGGCCTCACAGCTCGGCTCTCCTGGCAGCGGGGAGCCTCTGGGGCCAGGGGCCAGCTCCGGGTCCAGGAATAGGGCGGGCAGGTGGCGCGGGGGCGCGGCCTTGGCAGGCACCGCTCTGCAGTGCCAGCTCTGCGCCGCCAAGGGGAGATAGAGCCCCGCGTTTGGCTCTGCGGCCTGCGCGGCAGGGGCGACAACGCGGCTTCCGGGCTGGGGTCGGGAAGGGCGCCCTGGGCCCGACCAGATTCCCCCAGCCCCCGTCCCGCCCCTGCAGGGCTCCCAGGTCGGACCTGCGCTGTGCGTGGCCCTCGCCAAAGCTGCTGTTCGGGGTATCTATTAATATTTGCTATGAAACAAAGCCACCCCAAACTCAGTGGCTTAAAACAACCATTTTATTCTCGCACATTTCTCAGTCCTGACCCACGTGGCGTCTGCCGGGGCTGCTGCGTCTGCGGCTCGGCTGGCTGGCACCCCACGGGGATGGCCCTCCAAGGGACTGGCACTCCTGGAGCTGGCCTTCCTCGGGGCTAGTCCTCCTCAGGGCTGGCCCTCCACGGGACTGGCACTCCTGGGGCTGGCCCTCCTCCGGGATAGTCCTCCTCAGGGCTGATCCTCCACAAGACTGGCACCCCACAGGGCTGGCCCTCCACAGGACTGGCACCCCACGGGGCTGGCCCTCCACAGGGCTGACACCCCACGGGGCTGGCCCTCCACAGGGCTGGCACCCCAAGGGGCTGGCCCTCCTCAGGGCTGATCCTCCACAGGACTGGCACCCCACGGGGCTGGCCCTCCACGGGACTGGCACTCCTGGAGCTGGCCCTCCTCCGGGCTAGTCCTCCTCAGGGCTGGTCCTTCACGGGCTGGCCTCCCAGGCAGCAGAGACCTCCTTTTTCTTTCTTTTTGGGAAACGTACCTGGTCCTCAGGTCTTCTGCAGCTCACAGGGGTTGGCATGATTCTTCGCCAGGATTTTTCTCCTGTAGGCGGTGGAAAGACTGTCTCTTCCCATGGGGTCGCCTTCTGGGAAGACTGTGACTCTAGGCTGCCAGCAGGATGGCTCACCGGGGGATGGGTGAGTCCTGGATTCGGTTGTGTGGGATGCCATCAACCCCACTCCCGCCCCATCCTTCTCAGTTATGTGAGTGAACACATCCCTTTATGATGGAACAAGTCAGTGTGGGGTTTCTGTCACTCGCAGTCAAGAGTCCTGACCAGAGCAGGAGGCAATCATTATAACAAACAGCAACCTAGTCAAACTAATTCATGTGTAGAAGTGTTTTTTTTTTTTTTTTTCTTTTTTTATGTAGGGCATTCTTTTGGCATTGAGGAGCAGGATGTACAACTTGACCCTGTGAGAAACAGGGAGTCTGGGGGGAGTTCCTCAGGCCTTCTTTCTTCCTCTGTCCCTTTGGGGTCTCAGTATCACCCCAGCATCCCTCAGGGTTTCTGCTGTATTCTTCTGTTTCCCGCTGTAGACTGGCTGCTTTGTGGCTTGTTGGATGCTCTGGTAACTAAGCTCATCTGTGGCTGGGACAGCCTTGGTGCCCATGACAGTCCTGATCCTCAAGGTCTGTGCCACAGCCACACCTGCACTGTCTCCTGGTGTGGTGTGCTAATTACAAGGACCTGGAAGGAAAGCAAAACGCATGTCTAGTCCTGCGCTGATCATCTGTGGACAGAGGCATGAGGTCATTTGTACAGTCATGGTTTCATATACCTCCTCTTCAACAAAGGCCATGGGTGAACCATTTTCTTTTAGTGGGTATAGTAGGGGGGCAGCCATGGCATGCCTGGTGCAGAGTGGCTGACACTGGATGTCCCAGATTCCCCTATGGTCAGAAGTCCCATGCCTCCAGTGGCCTGAATCATGCTGCTATGCTTCCTCACACCGTGAGGCAGAACTTCACCATCCAGTTCCTGTCCTGCACTTTTGTTCTAATGACTGGAATCCTCCCCTGCAGGCCACTCTTCCACACTTCCACCACCATGACTGAGTGAATTCTCCCCAGCAAGTGCCACGTTCTGTGGCTCTGCCCTCCTACTGCTCTCTCTGACCCAGCACTGCTTCTCTCTTTGATAGCCAAAAAGATCCAGTTCAGTTGTCCACTTCCCATGATAACTTTTCTTGATTCCAAAACTTTCCTCTCTCTGCTCCTCAGTCTCTCCTTGCTCCCTCTGGTAGAGTATTCATCACACTGAATCATAATAACCTTTTTCATTTGCCTATCTTCCACACTAGGCAGTAATTTAGCATGATGTAATGGGAAGACTTTGGCATAAAAAATCATGAGTTCAAATTATCACCCAATTATACTACATATTAGCTGTATGCCTGTGATGACTGAGTCAACCTTTTTGAGTGTTAATTCCTAATTTTGCAAATGCAGACAATAATGGTACCCACCTCATAAGTCTATTGTGAATATTGAATGAGATAAATATATAAAGTGAATTGCATTGTGCCTTTATTGAAGGCAGGGACAATGCTTAACTCATCTTTGGTTCCTCAGTGCCAAGCACAGGGACTGTCATATAGGAGACTTTGTACAACTTTGTTGAATGAATGAATGAATGTTTAATTCAAAGAATAAAGAAGCTCTAAGGATGGACTGTTGGATATTGGGATACAAGGGAATGCTTTGAGGCATATACTAAAAGAGATTGGGAGGTCTCAGTTAAGAATTAATGATGCATAAGACACCTCATCTCCTTACCTTTCCTAGGTCCGTGGAGGTCTATGGTTGTCAACAGTGATCACAAAGGAGTTGATAGGATCAGACTTATCTGTGTTAGTTGTCTTTTGCTGCATAATGATAGTATCACAAACTTCATAATTTAAAATATCACCCATTTATTATCTCATAGTTTTTATGGGTTAGGATTCTGTGCACTCTTTAACTGGATCTCTGCAAGACTGCAATCAAGGTATTGGCCATGGCTGGGGTCTCTTCAGTTCCCTGAAAGCTGATGGACTGAGAGCCCTAGTTGTGCATTGGCTGTGGTCGGAGATTATCCTCTAGTTTCCTGTTACATGGCCCTCCCCATAGGCAGCTTATAACATCACAGTTTGCTTCTTCCAAGTCAGCAGGGGAAAGGGAGAGACTGCAGTAGAACAAGGGCTACTATCTTATGTCATACACCCATATTCAGAAATCAGGTACCCATATGCATGTAAGTCCCATCACCTTTGGCATATTCTATATGGTTAGAAGCAGGTCACAGATCCTTCCCACACGCAAGGGGAGGAGACCACCCAAAAGCATAAACATCAGGAGTCAGAAAAAACAGGAGACCATCTTAGAATCAGTCTATCACATCATCTCACGTTAAACAACTATAAAATTGAACAAAATATTTGAAGCAACTATTTTTGGACACAGAACAGAGGACAGTACTGGACTGGATGCTCTGAGAAGAGCATAGGAGGTGAGCTCCACATTGACCCTGATTTTCTGCATGGGGCAATTTTAAGCCATAGCTTAGGAAAACAGAGCTTAAGTAGAAGGTGGTCTTGCTGAGCAGAAGAAATACAGATAGAAATTTGGGGCTGCCAGGTGGCTGGAATTTTAGGGGCAGGGTGCAAAAGAAAAGGGAATCTTAGAAAAGAAGCCCTAGAAATCCCTAAGAGCTTGGCCAAATCCCAATTTGCTCATATTTAGCAAAAGACTGAGAAGCCAATAACAGCTGCTGGGGGACTGTGGCAGATTGAATTTTGTAGAGATGGTCAAACAATATCTGTCATCCCACATGCTCTTTAAAAATATGACTTTGGCATGCTCCCATCAAGAAGTGGAGTCTGTTTCTCTCCTATTGAGTCTTGATAGACAGTGACTGCTTTGTAGAGCAAAGACAAGTGAACCCTGCCCTGCATAAATTTCTGATCCACAGAAACTGAGAGTATAATAAAATGGTTTTTGAAGTTGCTAAGTTTTAGGAATAATTTGTTACACAACAGTAACCAGAAGATGAAATTAAAGCTGAGCAGAGTTTTCTAAAGTTGCAAAGTGCTGGGGAGATACTGGAGTTCTGACCCCAGCTGAGCCACCTTGTTGAACATACTGGACATTTAATATGAGCTCCAGAAAGACAACATCTAAGCTATAAAGATAACATCCCTGGAGGAAAACACTGTAATATCAAGAATAAACCTGAGATAGACCTTCCCTGCCAGTAACTTGACTACCTAGCAGAACAAAACTTAGCACTATTCGGAGGTATATAACCCAGAATTTCTACAAATATCATTGATAATGTCCAACACACAATAAAAAATAACCAAACATAAAAAAACAGGAAAACGTGACTGATTGTAATGAGAATGATGTCGTAGAAGTAGACTCACAGATGACCCCAAGATTGAAATTAAAAATAAGAATCACTTTAATGAGTAATTTAAAAAATTATAGAAAAGGTGGACAAAATGGGTAAACAAATAGAAAGTTTTATTAAAAAAATTGAAACAAATATTCTAAAACTGAAAATTATCCTTCTTGAAATTAAGAATTCATTGAGTTGACAATATTATACTGGATAGTTGAAGAAAGGATGAGTGAATTAAAAGACCGATCAATAGAAATTATACAAACTGAAAAATAAAAAGAAAAGAGAAAGTAAAAACTAAACATAACAGCCATCATACGCAGAGTGCCTAAGCTGATTAATGTCAAGCCATCTAACATATGAACAACTGGAGCCTCAGAAATAGAAAAAAGAGAAAAAATATTTGAAAATATAATATTTGAAAATGTTCAATATTGATGTAGAATATCAACTACAGATGCCAGAAACTCAGCAAATATCAAGCAGGAAAAATATTTAAACACAAACCAAAGGTAAAGACAAAATCTTAAAAGCAATTGGGGTATGTTTGTGTAATAATACATCCAGGTAATAAGAAGAATGAGAGTTGACATCTCATTAGGAAAAATGGAATAAGAACACAGTGAAATGACATTTAAAAAAATGTTAAAATAAAACAGAAATCCAGTGAAAATGTCCTCCAAAAACAGGCATCATACTACCTAACTTCAAACTATTCTACAAGCTTACAGTAACCAAAACAGCATGGTACTGGAACCAAAACAGCATGGTACTGGTACCAAAACAGATATATAGACCAATGGAACAGAACATAGGCCTCAGAAATAACACCACACATCTACAACCATCTGATCTTTGACAAACATGACAAAAACAAGGAATGGGGAAAGGATTCCCTATTTAGTAAATGGCATTGGGGAAAACTGGCTACCATATGAAGAAAATTGAAGCTGGACCCCTTCCTTACACTTTATACAAAAATTAACTCAAGATGGATTATAAATGTAAGACCTAAAACCATAAGAACCTTAGAAGAAAACCTAGGCAGTATCATTCAGGACACAGGCATGGGCAAAGACTAAAACAGCAAAAGCAATGGCAAAAAAAGCCAAAATTGACAAATGGGATCTAATTAAACTAAAGAGCTTCTGCACAGCAAAGGAAACTATTATCAGAGTGAACAGGCAACCTATGGATGGGAGAAATTTTTTGCAATCTACCCGTCTGACAAAGGGCTAATATCCAGAATCTACAAAGAACTTAAACAAATTTATAAGAAAAAAACAAAACAACCCCATCAAAAAGTGGGCAAAGGATATGAACAGACACTTCTCAAAAGAAGACATTTATGCAGCCAAGAAACATATGCAAAAAAGCTAATCATCACCTGTCATTAGAGAAGTGCAAATCAAAATCACAATGAGATACCATCTCACACCAGCTAGAATGGCGATCATTAAAAAGTCAGGAAACAACAGATGCTGGAGAGAAAGTGGAGAAATAGAAACGCTTTTACACTGTTGGTGGGAGTGTAAATTAGTTCAACCAATGTGGAAGACTGTGATGATTCCTCAAGGATCTAAAACTAGAAATACCGTTTGACCTAGCAATCCTATTACTGGGTATATATCCATAGGTATATATATCATTCTATTATAAAGACATATGCACAGGTATGTTTATTGTGGCAGTGTTCACAATAGCAAAGACTTGGAACCAACCCAAATGCCCATCAATGATGGACTGGATAAGGAAAATGTGGCACATATACACCATGGAATACTATGTAGCCATATAAAAGGATGAGTTCATGTCTTTTGCAGGGACATGGATGAAACTGGAAACCAACATTCTCAGCAAATTAATGCAAGAACAGAAAACGAAATACTGCATTTTCTTACACATTAGTGGGAGTTGAACAAAGAGAACACATGGACACAAGGAGGGGAACATCACATACTGGGGCCTGTTGGGGCCTAGGGGAGGATAGCATTAGGAAAAATACCTAATGTAGATCACTGGTTGATAGGTGCAGCAAACCACCATGGCACATGTATACCTATGTAACAAACCTGCATGTTCTGCACATGTACCCCAGAACTTAAAGTATAATTTAAAAAAAAAAAGAAAATATTTTCCAAATATTAAGGGAGAAAAAGAAAGACATTCTAAAGAAAAAGTCAGAACAACTTGTGGCTCTCAGAATTGTGTTACACAAATGCCAAAGAAAGTTCCTTGGGCTAAATGTGAAGTATTCCAGTTTAACTGGAAAAAACAAAAAATAGCACTGGAAATTGTAATATGTGGATAAATACAAAAAGGACATTACAATTTTTTTCTTAAAAAACTATTGATTATTTAAAACAACAATAAAAATATCCAATGAAATTAATAATATATTAGAAGTAAAATATATGACAACCAAAGCACAAAGGACATAAAGGGGATGATTGAAATTATGCTGTTATAAAAGTGTTTATATTTGATAAGCATGCTATAATAGCACTCCAAGTCAGGTTGTGATAAATTGAGGACGCCTACTGTAATCCCTGGAGAAGCAATTTAAATTACAAAGTGTTACAATTAAAAAAGCACAGTGGCTCATGCCTGTAATCCCAGCACTTTGAGAGGCCCAGGTGGGCAGATCACTTGAGGTCAGGAGTTTGAGAACAGCCTGGCCAATATGGTCAAACTCTGTCTCTACTAAAAATACAAAAATTAGCCAGGTATGGTGGTACATGCTTGTAATTCCAGCTACTGGGGAGGTTGAGGCAGGAGAATCATTTGAACCTCAAAGGCGGAGGTTTCAGTGAGCCGAGATTGTGCCACTGCACTCCAGGCTGGGCAACCAGAGTGACATTGCTTATCAAACAAACAAACAAAAAAAACAAACAAAAAAGAAAAGCAAATAAAGTAGATAAAATGAAAGATATAAAACTATTTGGTTAATCCAAAAGAAAATAGGAAAAACGGACATAGAAACAAAGTACCAAAGAACAGGTAGAATAAATAGAAAATAAAAGCAAGATAACCATAAAAGTAATTACATTCAGTAAAAATGAACTATAAACTTGCATGAATTATCTATTGCTGAAAAAGAAATTACCCCAAAACACAGAGGCTTAAAATAACAAACCTTCTTATTTCAGTTTCAGTAGGTTAGCAATTCGGAACAGAACTAGCTGGGTTGTTCTGGTTCAGGATTTATTAAGAAATGCCAGTCAGGATGACAGCAGAAGCTATAGAGAACTGGGGCTTGATGGGAGCTGCAGGATCTGTCCCTAGATGGTTCACTCACATGGACAGTGTCAGGAGACCTCTGCCTCTCAAGCGCCTCTCCAACGGTTGCTTAAATGTTTTTATGACATGGCATCTAACTGCCCAGATGGAGCAGTCCAATGGACAGAGGAGAGAGGCACAGTGCCTTTCAGGATCTAGTCTCTGAATTCATAGACCATCACTTAAGCTTTATTTTGTATCTTGGAAGGGAGTCACTAAGTCTAGCCTGCACTCAAGGGAAGAAAATTGGGCTCCATCTATTGAAGAGTGTGATATAAAAATAAAAATAAAAAATAAAATAATGTGTGGGCAGGGCCAAGATGGCCAACTAGAAGCATAGGTGATTGGAGTTTCCCATCAAAAAGAACTGTAATTAACGTGTGAATCCTGCACCAGCAACCAAGGTATCAAAATTCTCTCATCAGAACTGACTAGGCAGCTGGCATGATCCATGGAGAGGAAGAGCAGTGTGGAGCAGTGGCCTATCTGAGAGCCAAACGGGGCAGGGGAGCACTGACCCCTAGCCAAGGGAGGTAGTGAGTGAGCATGCTACCCAGCTAGGGAAACAGTGCTTTTTCCTTGGAACTGTGCAACCCATGGATCGGAAGATCCCACTCCTGAACCCACGCCACCGGAGCCTAGAGTCCCCACCCCAGGGCCATGCAGATTCTCAACAGTCTCTCAGGTAGAATCTGTTTAAGCCTGCCAAGCTCCTCGGGGGAGGGGAGACCAGAACCACAGCTGCAGCTATCTGCTGTCTGAGCCATTTGAACTCCTTAGGGGAGGGACAGCAGCCAGCAATGGATCTCATAACTGCCTAACACACAGAACTCCGTGGGCAGGGGAAGGGTGGCATCCATCTCTATAGCTTCAGGCCATACTTTTCCCCTGCTAGAGTCAGGGAGGTTGGATAGCTTAGTCCCAAGAGGTGTCCCCCACAGCCCAACTCACTGGCTGTGGCACACTGTGGCCAGAGCGCCTCTTTAGGCCTGTCCTTGAGCCATCCTTTCTCAATGGGTGGGGCCTCCCTGCAGGAACTTCAGCAACTCCAGCCAGAGGCTCAGGAACAGAGCCCTGATCTCCCTGGGCCTGAGCCCCTAGGAGGAGGGGTGGCCACAGTCCCTGCAGACCAGCAGACTTACCCTCTCCAGATGGTAGTTGTGAGGAATTTGGACAGCCCAGACAAATAGGTTTTCCCCCAGCAAAGCACACCTACTCCATCAAGGGACAAAGTGCTTCTTTAAATGAGTCCTGTTCCCCACACCACCCAACTGGGTTAGACCCTCCCAACAAGGCTTATCAGACACCTTAAACTGCAGCAATCCTACCGGCATCAGGTTGGTGCCCCTCGAGGTCAGAGATGCCAGAAGAAGGAGAAGGCACCCATCTTTGCTGTTCTCCAGCCTCCCTGCGGGACATCTCCAGGTGCAAACTGGATGAATAGGACCTGAAGTGAACCCCCAGCACACTGCAGCAGCCCTACAGAAGAGGGACTTGACCATGGAAATAAAGACAAACAAATAGAAAGCAACAACATCATCAACAACAAAAAAGTCCCCACCAAACCCCATCCAAGGTCAGCAGCTTCAAAGATTGAAACTAGACAAACTCATGAAGATGAGAAAGGAGCAATGAAAAAACACTGAACATGGATGAACCTGGAAACCATCATTCTCAGCAAACTGACAGAAGAGCA
>NW_016108140.1:203755-210120 GCF_001604975.1 Cebus imitator
AAACAGGAGACCATCTTAGAATCAGTCTATCACATCATCTCACGTTAAACAACTATAAAATTGAACAAAATATTTGAAGCAACTATTTTTGGACACAGAACAGAGGACAGTACTGGACTGGATGCCCTGAGAAGAGCACAGGAGGTGAGCTCCACATTGACCCTGATTTTCTGCATGGGGCAATTTTAAGCCACAGCTTAGGAAAATAGAGCTTAAGTAGAAGGTGGTCTTGCTGAGCAGAAGAAATACAGATAGAAATTTGGGGCTGCCAGGTGGCTGGAATTTTAGGGGTAGGGTACAAAAGAAAAGGGAATCTTAGAAAAGAAGCCCTAGAAATCCCTAAGAGCTTAGCCAAATCCCAATTTGCTCATCTTTAGCAAAAGACTGAGAAGCCAATAACAGCTGCGGGGGGACTGTGGCAGATTGAATTTTGTAGAGATAGTCAAACAATATCTGTTATCCCACATGCTCTTTAAAAATATGACTTTGGCATGCTCCCATCAAGAAGTGGAGTCTGTTTCTCTCCTATGGAGTCTTGATAGACAGTGACCGCTTTGTAGAGCAAAGACAAGTCAACTCTTCCCTGCAAAAATTTCTGATCCACAGAAGCTGAGAGTATAGTAAAATGGTTTTTAAAGTTGCGAAGTTTGGGGAATAATGTGTTACACAACAGTAACCAGAAGACGAAATTAGAGCTGACCACAGTTTTCCAAAGTTGCAAAGTGCTGCGAAGATACTGGAGTTCTGACCCCAGCTGAGCCACCTTGTTGAACATACTGGACATTTAATATGAGCTCCAGAAAGACAACATCTAAGGTATAAAGATAACATCCCTGGAGGAAAACACTGTAATATCAAGGATAAACCTGAGATAGACCTTCCCTTCCAGTAACTTGACTACCTAGCAGAACAAAACTTAGCACTATTTGGGGGTAGATAACTCAGAATTTCTACAAATATCATTGATAATGTCCAGCATACAATAAAAAATAACCAAACATTAAAAAAAAACAGGAAAACGTGACTGATTATAATGAGAATGAAGTTGTAGAAGTAGGCTCACAGGTGACCCCAAGATTGAAATTAAAAATAAGAATCACTTTAATGAGTAACTTAAAAAATTATAGAAAAAAATGGACAAAATGGGTAAACAAATAGAAACTTTTATTTAAAAAATGGAAACAAAAATTCTAAAACTGAAAATTATCTTTCCTGAAATTAAGAATTTGTTGAGTTGACAAGATTATGCTGGATAGTTGAAGAAAGGATCAGTGAATTAAAAGACTGATCAATAGAAATTATACGAACTGAAGAATAAAAAGAAAAGAGAAAGTAAAAACCAAACATATCAGCCATCACATACAGAGTGCCTAAGCTGATTAATGTCAAGCCATCTAACATATGAACAACTGGAGCCTCAGAAATAGAAGAAAGAGAAAAAATATTTGAAAATATAATAATTGAAAATTTCCAGTATTGATGTAGAATATCAACTACAAATCCCAGAAACTCAGCAAATATCAAGCAGGAAAAATATTTAAACACAACATAGTCAAACTGCTGAAAACCAAAGGTAAAGACAAAATCTTAAAAGCAATTGGGCAATGTGTGTGTAATAATACACCCAGGGTAATAAGAAGAATGAGGGTTGACATCTCATTAGGAAAAATGGAAAAAGAACACAATGAAATGACATTTTAAAAAATGTTAAAATAAAACAGAAAGCCAGTGAAAATGTCCTCCAAAACTAGTCATCATATTACCTAACTTCAAACTATACTACAAGCCTACAGTAACCAAAACAGCATGGTACTAGTGCCAAAACAGATATATAGACCAATGGAACAGAACGCAGGCCTCGGAAATAACACCACACATCTACAACCATCTGATCTTTGAAAAACATGACAAGAATAAGGAATAGGGAAAGGATTTCCTATTTAATAAATGGCATTGGGGAGAACTGGCTAGCCATATGAAGAAAATTGAAGCTGGACCCCTTCCTTAGACTTTATACAAAAATTAACTCAAGATGGATTAAAGACTTAAACGTAAGACCTAAAACCATAAAAACCTTAGAAGAAAACCTAGGCAGTATCATTCAGGACACAGGCATGGGCAAAGACTAAAACAGCAAAAGCAATGGCAAAAAAAGCCAAAATTGAAAAATGGGATCTAATTAAACTAAAGAGCTTCTGCACAGCAAAGGAAACTATTATCAGAGTGAACGGGCAACCTACGGATGGGAGAAATTTTTTGCAATCTACCCGTCTGACAAAGGGCTAATATCCAGAATCTACAAAGAACTTAAACAAATTTATAAGAAAAAAACAAAACAACCCCATCAAAAAGTGGGCAAAGGATATGAACAGACACTTCTCAAAAGAAGACATTTATGCAGCCAAGAAACATATGCAAAAAAGCTAATCATCACCTGTCATTAGAGAAGTGCAAATCAAAATCACAATGAGATACCATCTCACACCAGCTAGAATGGCGATCATTAAAAAGTCAGGAAACAACAGATGCTGGAGAGAAAGTGGAGAAATAGAAACGCTTTTACACTGTTGGTGGGAGTGTAAATTAGTTCAACCAATGTGGAAGACTGTGATGATTCCTCAAGGATCTAAAACTAGAAATACCGTTTGACCTAGCAATCCTATTACTGGGTATATATCCATAGGTATATATATCATTCTATTATAAAGACATATGCACAGGTATGTTTATTGTGGCAGTGTTCACAATAGCAAAGACTTGGAACCAACCCAAATGCCCATCAATGATGGACTGGATAAGGAAAATGTGGCACATATACACCATGGAATACTATGTAGCCATATAAAAGGATGAGTTCATGTCTTTTGCAGGGACATGGATGAAACTGGAAACCAACATTCTCAGCAAATTAATGCAAGAACAGAAAACGAAATACTGCATTTTCTTACACATTAGTGGGAGTTGAACAAAGAGAACACATGGACACAAGGAGGGGAACATCACATACTGGGGCCTGTTGGGGCCTAGGGGAGGATAGCATTAGGAAAAATACCTAATGTAGATCACTGGTTGATAGGTGCAGCAAACCACCATGGCACATGTATACCTATGTAACAAACCTGCATGTTCTGCACATGTACCCCAGAACTTAAAGTATAATTTAAAAAAAAAAAGAAAATATTTTCCAAATATTAAGGGAGAAAAAGAAAGACATTCTAAAGAAAAAGTCAGAACAACTTGTGGCTCTCAGAATTGTGTTACACAAATGCCAAAGAAAGTTCCTTGGGCTAAATGTGAAGTATTCCAGTTTAACTGGAAAAAACAAAAAATAGCACTGGAAATTGTAATATGTGGATAAATACAAAAAGGACATTACAATTTTTTTCTTAAAAAACTATTGATTATTTAAAACAACAATAAAAATATCCAATGAAATTAATAATATATTAGAAGTAAAATATATGACAACCAAAGCACAAAGGACATAAAGGGGATGATTGAAATTATGCTGTTATAAAAGTGTTTATATTTGATAAGCATGCTATAATAGCACTCCAAGTCAGGTTGTGATAAATTGAGGACGCCTACTGTAATCCCTGGAGAAGCAATTTAAATTACAAAGTGTTACAATTAAAAAAGCACAGTGGCTCATGCCTGTAATCCCAGCACTTTGAGAGGCCCAGGTGGGCAGATCACTTGAGGTCAGGAGTTTGAGAACAGCCTGGCCAATATGGTCAAACTCTGTCTCTACTAAAAATACAAAAATTAGCCAGGTATGGTGGTACATGCTTGTAATTCCAGCTACTGGGGAGGTTGAGGCAGGAGAATCATTTGAACCTCAAAGGCGGAGGTTTCAGTGAGCCGAGATTGTGCCACTGCACTCCAGGCTGGGCAACCAGAGTGACATTGCTTATCAAACAAACAAACAAAAAAAACAAACAAAAAAGAAAAGCAAATAAAGTAGATAAAATGAAAGATATAAAACTATTTGGTTAATCCAAAAGAAAATAGGAAAAACGGACATAGAAACAAAGTACCAAAGAACAGGTAGAATAAATAGAAAATAAAAGCAAGATAACCATAAAAGTAATTACATTCAGTAAAAATGAACTATAAACTTGCATGAATTATCTATTGCTGAAAAAGAAATTACCCCAAAACACAGAGGCTTAAAATAACAAACCTTTTTATTTCAGTTTCAGTAGGTTAGGAATTCGGAACAGACCTAGCTGGGTTGTTCTGGCTCAGGATTTATTAAGAAACGCCAGTCAGTATGTCAGCAGAAGCTATAGAGAACTGGGGCTTGATGGGACCTGGAGGATCTGTCCCTAGATGGTTCATTCACGTGGCCAGTGTCAGGAGACCTCTGCCTCTCAAGCGCCTCTCCAACGGTTGCTTAAATGTTTTTATGACATGGCATCTGACTGCCCAGATGGAACAGTCCAATGGACAGAGGAGAGAGCCACAGTGCCTTTCAGGATCTAGTCTCTGAATTTATAGACCATCACTTAAGCTTTATTTTGTATTTTGGAAGGGAGTCACTAAGTCTAGCCTGCACTCAAGGGAAGAAAATTGGGCTCCATCTATTGAAGGGAGTGATATAAAAAAAAATGTGGGTGTGCGGGGCCAAGATGGCCAACTAGAAGCAGAGGTGATTGGAGTTTCCCATCAAAAAGAACCGTAATTAGTGTGTGAATCCTGCACCAGCAACCAAGGTATCAAGATTCTCTCCTCAGAACTGACTAGGCGGCTGCCATGAGCCATGGAGAGGAAGGAAGAGCAGTGTGGAGCAGTGGCCTATCTGAGAGCCAAACGGGGCAGGGGAGCACTGACCCCTAGCCAAGGGACGTAGTGAGTGAGCATGCTACCCAGCTGGGAAAACTGTGCTTTTTCCATGGAACTGTGCAACCCGTGGATCGGAAGATCCCACTCCCGAACCCATGCCACCGTAGCCTAGAGTTCCAACCCTAGGGCCATGCAGATTCTCAACAGTCTCTCAGGTAGAATCTGTTTAAGCCTACCAAGCTCCTCGGGGGAGGGGAGTCCAGAACCACAGCTGCGGCTGCCTGCTGTCTGAGCCATTTGAACTCCTTGAGGGAGGGACAGCAGCCAGCAATGGATCTCATAACTGCCTAACACACTGAACTCCGTGGGCAGGGGAAGGGTGGCATCCATCTCTATAGCTCCAGGCCGCACTTTTCCTCTTCTAGAGCCAGGGAGGTTGGATAGCTTAGTCCCAAAAGGTGTCCCCCACAGCCCAACACATTGGCTGTGGCACACTGTGGCCAGAGCGCCTCTTTAGGCCTGTCCCTGAGCCATCCTTTCTCAATGGGTGGGGCCTCCCTGCAGGAACTTCAGCAACTCCAGCCAGAGGCTCAGGAACAGAACACTGATCTCCCTGGGCCTGAGCCCCTAGGAGGAGGGGTGGCCTGGAGTCCCTGCAGACCAGCAGACTTACCTGCTCCAGATGGTAGTTCTGAGGAATTTGGACAGCCGAGACAAATGGGTTTCCCCCCCAGCAGAGCACACCTACTCCACCACGGGACAGTCATAGTGCTTCTTTAAATGAGTCCTGTTCCCCATACCACCCAACTGGGTAAGTCCCTCCCAACAGGGGTTGTCAGACACCTTAAACTGCAGCAATCCTACTGGCATCAGGTTGGTGCCCCTCGAGGTCAGAGATCCCAGAAAAAGGAGAAGGCACCCATCTTTGCTGTTCTCCAGCCTCCCTGCAGGACATCTCCAGGTGCAAACTGGATGAATAGGGCCTGAAGTGAACCCCCAGCACACTGCAGCAGCCCTACAGAAGAGGTACTTGACCATGGAAATAAAGACAAACAAATAGAAAGCAACATCATCAACAACAAAAAAGTCCCCACCAAACCCCATCCAAGGTCAGCAGCTTCAAAGATTGAAACTAGACAAACTCATGAAGATGAGAAAGAAGCAATGAAAAAACACTGAAAAACGAAAAGGCCAGAGTGCCTGTTCTCCTCCAGATGATGGCAATGTCTCTCCAGCAAGAGCACAGAACTGAACAGAGGAAAAGATGGACAAATTGAGAGAGTAGGCTTCAAAAAATAAGTAATAAAAAAACTCTGCTGAGCTAAAGAAGCATATTCTAACTCAATTGAAAGAAGCTAAGAACCTTGATAAAAGGTTAGAGGAGCTGCTAACTAGAATATCCAGTTTGGAGAGGAACATAAATGACCTGTTGGAGCTGAAAAACACAGCATGAAAACTGTGTAAAGTATAAATAAGTATCAATATCTGAATCGAACAAGTGGAAGAAAGGATAACAGAGACTGAAGATCAACTCAATGAAATAAAGCGAGAAGACAAGATTAGAAAAAAGAGTGAAAAGA
>NW_016108140.1:210200-219858 GCF_001604975.1 Cebus imitator
TAGAGAGGAACATAAACGACCTGATGGAGCTGAAAAACACAGCATGAAAACTTTGTAAAGTATAAATAAGTATCAATACCTGAATCGAACAAGTGTGGAAGAAAGGATATGAGCTTGAAGACCACCTTGCTGAAATAAGGCCTGCAGACAAGATTAGAGAAATAAAAAAGTGAAAAGGAATGAACAAAACTTCCAAGAAATATGGAACTATGTACGGCTGAACCTACAATTGATTGGAGTACCCGAAGGAGACAGGGAGAATGGAAACAAATTGAAAAACACACTTCAGGATATTATTCAGGAGAACTTCTCCAATTTAGCAATACTGGCCAACACGCAAATTCAGTAAATACAGAGAACACCACTGAGATTCTTCATGAGAAAATCAATCCCAAGACACATAATCATCAGATTCTCCAAGGTTGAAATGAAGGAAAAAATGTTAAGGGCAGCCAGAGAGAAAGTCCAGGTCACTTACAAAGGGAAGCCCATCAGACTAACAACAGACCTCTCAGCAGAAACCCTACAAACCAGAAGAGATTGGGGGCCAATATTCAACATCATTGAAGAAAAGGATATTCAACACAGAATTTCGTATCCAGCCAAATTAAATTTTATAAGTGAAGGAGAAATAAAATTCTTTCCAGACAACCAAATGCTGAGGGATTTTATCACCACCAGGCCTGTCGTGCAACAGCTCCTGAAGGGAACACTAAATATGGAAAGGAAAAACCAGTACCAGCCACTGCAAAAACATACCAAGTTTTTACAACCAATGACGCTATGAAGAAACTTCATCAACTATTGTGCAAAATAACCAGATAGCATCATGATGACATGATCAAATTCATACATAACAATACTAACCCTAAGTGTAAATGGACTAAATACCCCAATTAAAAGACACAGACTGGCTAGTTGGATAAGAAGTCAAGACTTGTAAATGTGCTGTATTCAGGAAACACATTTCATGTGCAAAGACACACACAAGCTCAAAATAAAGGGATGGAGAAAAGTTTACCAAACAAATGAAAAGCAAAAACAAACAAACAACCCCCCCAAAAAACCAAACAGGGGTTGCAATTCTAATCTCTGATAAAACAGACTTTAAGTCAATAAAAATAAAAAAAAGACAAAAAAGGACATTACGTAATGGTAAAGGGGGCAAATCAACAAGAAGAGCTAACTATTCTAAATATATATGCATCCAATACAGGAGCACCCAGGTTCATAAAACAAGTTCTTAGAGACCTACAAAGAGACTTGGACCTCACACAATAATAGTGGGAGACTTTAACACCCCACTGTCAATATTAGACAGATCAATGAGACAGAAAATTAACAAGGATATTCAGTGCTTGATCTCAGTTCTGGATCAAGTGGACCTAATAAACAATAACAGAACTCTCCACCCCAAATCAATAGAATATACATTATTCTCAGTGCCATATGGCACTTATTCTAAAATTGACTACATAATTGGAAGTAAAACACTCCTAAGCAAATGAAAAAGAACTGAAATCATAATGAACGGTCTCTCAGACCACAGTGTGATCAAATTAGAACTCAGGATTAAGAAACTCACTCAAAACCACACAATCACTTGGAAATTGAACAACTTGCTCCTGAATGACTCCTGGGAAAATAATGAAATTAAGGCAAAAATCAAGAAATTCTTTGAAATCAATGCGATCAAAGAGACAATGTACCAGAATCTCTGGGACACCAGTGCTAAGAGGAAAATTTGTAGCACTAAATGCCCACCTCAGAAAGCTAGAAAGACCTCAAATTGACACCCTAACATCACAATTAGAATAGCTAGAAAGGCAAGAGCTACTAATCCAAAAGCTAGCAAAAGACAATAAATAACTAAGATCAGAGCAGAATTGAAGGAGAAAGAGACAACAAAACTCCTCCAAAAATCAATGAATCCAGGACCTGGTTTTTGAAAAAAATTAACAAACTAGATAGACCACTAATCAGATTATTAAAGAAGAAAAGAGGGAAGGATAAAATAGATGCAATAAAAAATGATAAAGGGGATATCACCACTGACCCTACAGAAATACAAACTACCATCAGAGAATACTATAAACACCTCCATACAAATAAACTAGAAAACCTAGAAGAAATGGATAAATTTCTGAACACATACACCCTCCAAAGACTAAACCAGGAAGAAGTCAAATCTCTGAACAGACTAATAATAAGTTCGGAAATTGAAGCAGTAAATTAATAGCCTACAAACCAATAAAAAGCCCAGGGCCAGACAGATTCACAGCCAAATTCTACCAGAGGTACAAAGAGGAGCGAGTGCCATTTATTCTGAAAATTTTCCAAACAGTTGAAAAGGAGGGATTCATCCCTAACTCATTTTATAAAGCCAGAATCATTCTGATACCAAAATCTGACAGAGACACAACAACAAAAAAGAAAACTTCAGTCCAATATTCCTGATGAGCATCAATGTGAAAATCCTCAATGAAATACTGGCAAACCGAGTCCAGCAGCACATCAAAACTTATCCACAATGATCAAGTTGGCTTCATCCCTGGGATGCAAGGCTGGTTCAACGCATGCAAGTCAATAAATATAATCAATCACAAAAACAGAACCAAAGAGAAAAACCAGATGATTATCTCAATAGATGCAAAAAAGGCCTTTGATAAAATTCAACATTCCTTCATGTTAAAAACTTTCAATAAAGTAGTTATTGATGGAACATATCTCAAAACATTAAGAGCTATTTATGACAAGCCAATATATATTGAATGGGCAAAAGCTGGAAGCATTCCCTTTGAAAACTGATACAAGGATGCTCTCTCTCACCACTCATATTCAAAATAGTATTGGAAGTTTTGGCCAGGGCAATCAGGCAAAAGAAAGAAATAATGGGTATTCATATAGGAAAAGTGGAAGTAAAATTGTCTCTATTTGCGAATGACATGATTCCATATTTAGAAAATCCCATTATCTCAGCCTAAAATCTCCTTAAGCTGATAAGCAACTTCAACAAAGTCTCAGGATACAAAAATCAATGCGCAAAAATCACAAGTATTTTTTTACACCAAAAATAGCAAGCAGACAGCCAAATCATGAATGAACTCTCATTCACAATTGCTACAGGGAGAATAAGATACCTAGAAATACAGCTAACAAGGGATATGAAGAACCTCTTCAAGGAAAACTACAAACCACTGCTTAAGGAAACAAGAGAGGACACAAACAATGGAAAAAACTTTCTTGTCTCACGGATAGGAAGAATTAATAGCATGAAAATGGCCATAATGCTGAAAATAATTTATACATTCAATGCTATTCCCATCAAATTACCATTGACATTCTTTACAGAATTAAAGAAAACCACTTTAAATTTCATGTGGAATCAAAGAAGATCCCATATAGCCAAGACAATTCTAGGCAAAAACAAAGCTGGAGGTATCGTGCTACCTGACTTCAAAGTATACTACAAGGCTACAGTAACCAAAACAGCATGGTACTGGCATCAAAACAGACATATAGACCAATGAAACAGAAGATACTTAAGAAATAACAACACACATTTACAACTATCTAATCTTTGACAAACCTGACCAAAAAAAAAGCAATGGGGAAAGGATCTCCCATTCAATAAATGGTGCTAGGAAAACTGACTAGCCATATGCAGAATACTGAAACTGGATCCTTTTCTTACATATTATACAAAAATTAACTCAAGATGGATTAAAGACTTAAATAAAAAACCCCAAATCACAAAAACCCTAGAAGAAAATCTGGGCAATATCATTCAGGACATAGGCATGGGCAAAGACTTCATGCTGAAATCACCAAAAACAATTGCAGCAAATGCCAAAATTGACAACGGGATCCAATTAAATGAAAGCTTCTGCACAGCAAAAGAAACTGTCATCAGAGTGAACAGGCAACCTACACAATGTGAGAAAATTTTTGCAATCTATTCATCTGACAAAGGTCTAATATCTAGAATTTACAAGAAATTTAAACAAATTTACAGGAAAAAACCAAACAACGCATTAAAAAGTGAGCAAAGTCTATGAACAGTCACTTCTCAAAGAAGAAATTTACATGGTCAACAAACATATGAAAAAAAGCTTAACATCACTAATAATTACAGAAATGCAAACCAAAACCACAATGAGATACCATCTCACACCAGTCAGAGTGGTGATTATTAAAAAGCAAAGAAACAATAGATGCTGGTGAGGCTGTGGAGAAATAGGTACACTTTTACGCTGTTGGTGGGAATACAAATTAGTTCAACCACTGTGGAACACAGTATGGTGATTCCTCAAGGATCTAGAATCAGGAATATCATTTTACCCAGCAATCCCATTACTGGATATATACCCAGAGGAATATAAATCATTGTACTATAAAGACACATGCACACATATGTTTATTGCAGCACAATTTACAACAGCAAAGACTTGGAAACAACCCAAATGCCCATCAATGACAGGATAAAGAAAATGCAGTAAATATACACCATGGAGTATTACGCAACCATAAAAAGAAATAAGATCATGTCCTTTGCAGAAACATGGATGAAGCTGGAAGCCATCATCCTCAGCAAACTAGCACAGGAACACAAAACCAAACGCCACACGTTCTCACTCATAAGTAGGAACAATGAGAACACATGGACACAGGGAGGAGAATAACACACACCAGGATCTGTTGGGGGTGGGAGGCAAGGGGAGGGAACTTAGAGATCAATAAGTGCAGCAAACCACCATGGCACATGTATACCTATGTAACAAATCTGCATGTTCTGTACATGTATTCCAGAACTTAAAGTTTAAAAAAAATGTTAAAAAAGGAGTTTTTAAAAACTTTTTAAATTGTGGTAAAATATACATAAGATTTACCATTTTAACACTTTTAAAATGTGCAATTCAGTGGCCTTAGTGACTTCCCAATGTGTAACAATCACCACTATCCATTTCAAAAACTTTTTCATAGTCCCAAACAGAAGTTCTGTACCCATTAAAAAATAACTTTCCATTCTTCCTTCTACAATCCTCTGGTAACCTTTGTTCTACTTTCTGTCTCTATGAATTTGCCTATTCTAGGTACAACATACACCATTTGTCATTTTTCATCTGGCAAACACTTAGTATTTTCAAGGCTTAGCCATATTATAGAATATATTAGATTTGACTTCTTTTTAAGGTTGAAGAATATTCCATTGTATGTATATATCACATTTTCATTCATTCATCCATCACTGGACACTTGGTTCTTTCTACATTTTAGCTACTGTGAATAATGCTGCTATGAACATTAATGTACAAGTACCTGTCTGAGTGGTTGCTTTCAAATTTTTGGAGGTGTACACTTAGAAGTGAACTTGTTATATTATATGGTATTTCTGTGTTAAACTTCTTGAGGAACAGCCAAACTGTGTTCCAAGCATCTGCACCATTTTATATTCCCACCAGCAGTGACACAGGGGTCCTGAGTTTGCCAAGTCCTTGCCAGTCCTTGTTATTCTCTATTTTTTTTGTTTGCTTTTGAGATAGGGTCTTACTGTGTTGCCCAGACTGGAGAGCAGTGGCACGAGCTCAGCTCATCACAACCTCCATTGCCCAGGCTCAAGTGATTCTCCTGCCTCGGCCTCTGGAGTAGCTGGGATTACAGATGCATGCCACTACTGCCCAGCTAAGTTGTGTACTTTTAGTAGAGATGAGGTTTCACCATGTTGGCCAGGTTGGTCTCGGCCTCCTAACCTCAAATGATCCACCCTCCTCTGCCTCCCAAAGTGCTGGGATTATCGGCCTGAGCCACCATGCCAGGCTTGTTTGTTTGTTTTGATAGCAATCATTCTAGCGAGCATGAAGGGGTATCCCACTGTGGTTTTGATTTGAATTTACCTAATGACTAGTGATGCTGAGCGTATTTTCTTGTGCTTATTGGCCATTTATATGGCTTCTTTGGAGAAATGTTCGTTTAAAGTCCTTTGTTCATTTTGAATTTTTTTGTTGTGTTGTAGGAGCTTAAAAAATATTCTAGATAGCAATCTCATCAGATATACAATTTGTAAATATTATCTTCGTTACTTTGTCTAGCTTAACTGAGTTTTTATTTTTTTATCATGAAATAGTGTTTAGTATCGTCAAATGCTTTTTCTACATCAATTGAGATTATTGCTTGGTTTTTATCTTTTATTATACAACTGTGATGTATTACACTGATGAATTTTCATATGTTAAATCATCTTTTCATTCCAGGGATAAATCCTACTTGGTCATAATATATAATCCTTTTAATATACTGAAGAAGTGTGTTTGCTAGTATTTGGTTGAGAATTTTTGTGTTAATATTTATAAGAGATATTGGTCTACAGTTTTCTTAAAGACCTCAATCATGTCGGGGTCACCACCTGAGATGTCAATCATCACCTGTGGAGGTCTGTCCGGCAGACCCTGACTCAACGACTGATGAATAAATGCACTCTGATACCTAACTACATACTGTCTTCAAGAGATCTACTTTAAATCAAAAGGCACAAAAAAATTAGCTAACTTGTTTTTCCTTTCTGTTCCTCACACTTGACTATTTTAGTTGCCTCTCTTCAAGTTTGCTGATTCATTCTTCTGTCTGTTTCAATCTGCTGTTGAACCTGTCTAGTAAATTTATTTCAGCTTTTGTAATTTTCAGCTCCAATATTTTTCTTTGGTTCCTTTTTCATAACTTTTATGTGTTTATTTATATTCTCATTTGTTCATATATTGTTTTTCTGATTCCCTTTAGTTCTTTGTGGTTTTGTTTGGCTCTTTGGGCATACATAGTACAGTTGTTTTAAAGTCTTTGTGTAGTAATTCTGATGCCTGGGTTTCTTCATAGATGATTTCTGTTTTTTTACTTTGTTTCTTTGAAGAAGACATATTTTCTTTTTTTATTCCTATGCATTGTGACTTTTTATTGAATATTGAGTATTTGACTATTATACTGTGGTAACTCTGAAAAACAGATTTTCTTCTTTTCCCAACATTTGCTCTTTTTCTTTCTGATTGCCAAAGGCTATAGTAGTCTGTTTTGAGAATTTTTCAAACAATTTTTGCAAAGCCCTTGCCATGTGTGATCACTCTGCTATTTTAGCTTGGTTTAGTTGATGTTTTCACAGAGAGTTTTTGAATGTGTGGAGCTGAAACAACCAAACAATAGCCCTCCTCACAAAAGACGCATAAAATAGTGAAAAACTCCTCTTCTAGTCTTTGCAGATGGGTTTTGTGCTGGGGCACTCCTTTGCTGCTTAGATAGGCTTGCTCTGAATCTAGGATTCAGCCTGAAGTGAAAACTTAATGTCATCTCAGATCTTTTCTGAGCATGCATCTTGTTTGACCACGTGTGAACTACTAAATTCTTCCATATATGTGGCTACTTTTGCATGTCCTAATTTCCCAAAGAGTCTCACCCCAGCTTTTCCTCTTGGCCTTAGATGGTCTGTTGTCTGTCTCCACTTGAAATCTCTTCCTAAAGCCTCCGTTGACTTGTAGTTCCCCTATAGCTTTACAAACTACAAGGGGAAAAGTGCCCACTGCTCTTTCTTCCTGCATTCTGAGTTATGCCATACAGAGATGAGCACCCTACATCAGTCCTCTAGGTATTCCCTAGCCAGGTTACAACAGATTTACATAATAATTTGGGGGTGAAAATTAGTCCAACCATTGTGGAAGACAGTGTGGTGATTCCTCAAGGACCTAGAAATAGAAACTCCATTTGACCCAGCAATCCCATTACTGGGTATATATCCAAAGGATTATAAATCATTCTACTATAAGGACACATGCACACGAATGTTCATTGCAGCACTGTTTACAATAGCAAAGACCTGGAACCAACCCAAATGCCCATCGATGATAGACTGGACAGGGAAAATGTGGCACATATACACCATGGAATATTATGCAGCCATCAAAAACGATGAGTTCGTGTCTTTTGTAGGGACATGGATGAACCTGGAAATCATCATTCTCAGCAAACTGACACAAGAACGGAAAATCAAACACCAAGTGTTCTCACTCATAGGTGGGTGTTGAACAATGAGAACACATGGACACAGGGAGGGGAACATCATACACTGGGGTCTGTTGGGGGGAAATAGTGGAGGGACAATGGGGGGTGGCAGTTGGAGAGAGAGAGCATGGGGAGAAATGCCAGATATAGGTGAAGGAGAGGAAGGCAGCAAATCACACTGCCACGTGTGTACCTATGCAACAATCTTGCATGTTCTTCACATGTACCCCAAAACCTAAAATGCAATAAAAAATAATAATTTGCAAATAGGGTCTGCTGTGTTCCTTCTAGTTTGAGGGAAAGAAGTAGAGACTTGACTTCTGACACTCAAGACCAAGGCTGCTGCCACACTGGAATAGGATGGAGAGACTGTGAGTGAAAACCACCACGAAACTTTTCTATCATTTTTCAGGTGGCTTTTTTTTTTTGATTAGATGTTTTCTTAGGAGCTATAACCTTTTATTATTCTCCAGAGCTTATGCAAAGTTGGCTCATACAGTTTTTGTGTGTGTTCCCGTGGAAAAATGAGAGCTTGGAGTCTCCTCATTGGTCATTTTGCTGACATCCTGCCTGTGGACATATTTTAAAACTACCAAAGTACTATTATGAAAAACAGACTGTTGAAATAGGAAGAAACTGCATACTATTTATTAGACACACTTCAAATACAACAGAACTACTGCTAAAAGCAAAAGGATGGAAAATACATACCGTGTAAACAGTAAGCACAAGAGAGCTGGTGTGGTTGTATTAATCTCAAAGTAGATTAATAATAAGAAACATCCCCAAAGGTAAGGAGGGGTATCTTAAATGGTAAAATGGCTGGTTCTTCAAGATGACAAATAATCCAAAAAGTTTGGAAACAACATTATATCTTTAAAGTACACACAAAGCAAGCGGGGACCCATGGTGCATGCCTGTAGTCCCAGTGACTCAGGAGGCTGAGATGGGAGGATTCCTTGAGTCCAGGAGTTTGAGGCCAGCCTGGGAAGCAAGGCACCATCTGTATTAGTCTGTTTTCATACTGCTGATAAGACATACCAGAGAGCGGGCAATTTGCAAAAGAAAGAGGTTTAATTGGACTTACAGCTCCACGTAGCTGGGGAAGCCTCAGAATCATGGCAGAAGGCAAGGAGGAGCAAGTCCTGTCTTACATAGATGGCAGCAGGCAAAGAGAGAATGAGGAGAATGCAAAAGCAGAGCCCCCTGATAAAACCATCAGATCTCATGAGACTTATTCACTACCATGAGAATAGTTTTGGAGAAACTGCCTTCATGATTCAATTATCTTCCACTGGGTCCCTTCCACAACATGTGGGAATTATGGGAGCACAATTCAAGGTGAAATTTAGGGTGGTGACACAGAGCCAAACCATATCAACATCTATTAAAAAAAAGTACACAAAAAGCAAAAATTGGCAGAAAGAGGCAAAACCACAATCATAATGGAAGTCACACACACCCTTCTCTCATAACTGATAAAACATACAGAAAAAAAGCAATAGGGATATATAGGATCTGAATGACATGATTAATAAACTTAACCTAATTAGCATATATGGAACAGTTCATCAAACAGCTGCATAATAAATGTCAAGAACGGTAAAGGTTTCAGATT
>NW_016108140.1:220841-225497 GCF_001604975.1 Cebus imitator
AGTTAGACAATGTTTTGAACCGAGCAAAAATGTAAACACAATGCGTCAACATTTGTGGGATATAGAGGGGTGCATTTATTGCTCTAAGTGAATCTATTAAAATGGAAAACAGTTTTAAACTAAATGATCTAAGCTTTCATCTCAATAAGTTATAAAACAGAAGAATAATAAAACAGAGAGAAGGTAGAAGAAAATAATTAAGAGCAGAAATCAATGGAAAACAAACCAACAACAGATAAAATTAACAGAGCCAAAGCTGTTTCTTTAAATATATTAGTAAAATTGATAAATTCTGACAGGTAAAAAACAGCTCCAAATTTAGAAAAGAGGAGACTTTAATTGAAAAGATTATTGCAAGAGGGGGAAAGAGACTATTGCAATAAGGAAAATGCTCTCACCATGAGACCTGTAAGGGTCTCAAAGGTTAAGCAGAAAATGACTTTTCTTTTATAGGGAAGAGTAAACAAACCTGGAAAGAACTCAGTTTGTGAGAACTGGAAGAACAGGATTACAGATTGGAGAGGAGATGATCAGACAATATGTTAGAGGATGTTTTATCTGAGGTCAGCCTACTCTTGAGAAAGGCCATTAAGGAAGGGTTGTATGTTGTATGTTGGCTCATAGTGGAGGTGAGTTAGAATGCTGAGACCCGACAGAAAGAGAGAACACTAACTATTAACAAGCATTTCATTCTGATTGAGAAGCCGGGGCCAAATAGTTTAATAATTTATGGGACAAAGAGTGGGAATTTGGAGTGTCCGTGTTTGGCCTCATCACAGACTAAGAAGGTGGCATCTGTAAGTCATATGGAGAAAGTTATACAGGGAGGGGTGTTTCTTTGTAGTAAGTCTTTTTCTGGAACACAAAAAAGTAAGGGGATTTCTTAATGATTGCTATTTTCCAGAGCACAGGGTTCTGGTGAAATGTACCATTGTCAATTTCTATGAATACTGACCAAAAATAAATAAATAAATAAATAAATAAATAAATAAACAAATAAATAAGATATTACTACAGATCCAACAGTCTTTTAGGGATATTATCATATCAACTATTATTATGAACAACTTCAGGCTAATAATTTGACAATTTAAAGAAAATGGACAGATTTGTTGAAAAATACAATTTCCTAAACGAACACAAGAAGAAATGGAAAATCTGAATAGTGCAAAAAAATGTTTAAAAAAACCAAGGCCACAGTGAAAAACTTTTCTAAGTTTTAAAAGTCCAGGTTCAGAGGATTTTATTGGTGAATTCTCCCTAACATTGTAAGAAGAAAAAAATAACCTATTGATTACAAATTTTTCCCCCAGAGAATAGGTAAGAGGAAATATTTATCAGTTTCTTTTATGAGAGCAATATAAGCCTGATACCAAAGTCTGACAAGATTATTGCAATAAATAAATAATTAATGAATAAAAATGCAAAAATTCTAACAAAATACTAGCAAGCCAAATCAACCAATATTTAAAAAGGATACTACCTCATAATCAGCTGCATTTTATTTCAAAAAGTAAGGCTGATTTAACATTTCTAAATCAATTTGTTTCACTGCACTAAGAAGACAGAAAATCAAATGTAATTTAAAAATTTTAGAGAAATGTTTTAATGAAAGTCAACACCTATTTATGATCAATCTCAGCTGACTATGACTAGAAAGAAACTTTCAGAAATTAAAAAAAGGTATCTATGTCATATCTATAGCTAGTATAATCCTTAATCATAAAATGTTGAATTTTTTCCCCTTAAGTTAGAAGAAATGCAAGGCCAGGGCTTATAACCTTTATTCAATATCATACTGTAGGTCCTAGACAGTGTAATAAAGCAAGAAAAAAACAAAATAAAATGCATCCAGTTAGAAAGGGAAAAGATAAAACTGCTTTAAAAAAATAATAATAGATGACATGGCAGAAATCAGTTGTATTTTTATATATAAGCAACAAGCAATTGAAAAATAAAATGAAAAAATACCATTGATTATAGTGTTAAAAATACTAGACACCTACAAAAAATTAGTAAAAGATATGCAAGATCTCTTGAGTGAAAATTATAAGCTATTACTGAAAACTTGATCTAGAGAGTTATATGTTTAATCACAAGACTCAATACTATTAATATCATAGTTCTTTGGAAATAGATCTATAAATTAAATGCAATATCAATAAAAATCCTAGCAGACTTTTACAAATTGAAATTGACAAGCTAATTCTAGAATAGCCATGACAACCTTGAAGAAGCTTCCACTAAGTTGGAGTATTTAAAGTATTTGATTTTTAGACTTATTATGAAGATTCAGAAATTAGGCAGTGTGGTCCTGAGAGCTGAGATCAATGCAACAGAATAGAGTCAAGGAATAGACCCACACGTACACAGTAAACTGATTTTCTGCAGTCACCAAGGCAAGAAAATATTTTTCTTTAAATTTATTTTTAGTTTTTAATGTTTATTTATTTCTGTATTTTTAGAGACAGGGTCTTGCTTTGTCTCCCAACCTGAAGTGCAGTTGCATGATCATTGCTCACTGCAGCCTCAGACTCTCAGGCTCAGGGGATCTTTCACCACCGCTTCTCAAAGTGCTGGGATTATAGGTGTGGACCACCATGGCTAGCCAAGATTTGTTTTCAATAAATAGTGATGAACAATTGGAGAGAACAAAATGAGCCTTAACCCAGTCCTCAAACTATGCATAAAAATTAATTTAAAATGAATAGAAAACTAAATGTGACAGGTAAAGTGTCTAGAACAAAAGACAGAAAATATATTCATGAACTCATGGAAATCAAATTCTTGTTAAACAGAACACAAGGGCATTAGTCACAAAAGAAAAATTGATAAATTGAATTTGATGGAATTCAGAACCGAAATATGACACCTTGTCATGTAAGCAAACTGCAGAAGTGGGAAAGTCACCCTTTGACCTTCCCCATCCCTTTCCCCTGAAGCAGGTCCTAGAACCGCATGTGAAATGTTCGCTTTCTATATCTGGAGGAAAGAAGCATCCTTATCACAGGGAAGAATCTGAGCATTCAGGCCTTCTATGTTCCACTAGCTTATTACCATTAGACTGTACCCTCTTCATCCAATCATACTTCTTTATCCTATTCACATCTTTATCTAACCTAGCATAAAAAATACACAAGTTTACTTTTTTTTTATTCTTCATTTCTGGAGACTTTGGTGTCATTTAAAATGTACACGCTTTTCTTCTGTTAATTTGTGTAAGATATAAAGAATTCCTCTTCAAAGGGAAACTCAGTGTCCTTGCTCTTTGTTCCCTGCTTTCAAGGCCAGACTTCTTTACTCTCTGTATCCCCTGCCCTGGTAAACAAACTTTCCGCCAGTCCTTATCTATAGAGACCACATTCCACATCTGCTATCTACTCTATAGATTACCCTTCCAGTCACAATGACTCCTTCCCCCGAAACTTCACTCTCTGCAGATATAACTGCATTCCTGCACTTTTCAATTTAGCCAACTGGATTCAGCTCAGATTGTGCAGTCTAACTCCAGCCAATGGAGACAGGACACAGTAGCAGGGATGAGCTGCATTAGAAATAAAAACTCCTTCCCTTCTTTGTTTGGGGTGCTCTCACCATTGTTCCATTGTGAGCAGCACCCTTTCTGCAGAAAGTAAATTGCCTTGCTGAAGATCCTTTGTCTCAGTGCTGATTCTTCTTTGTGGCACCAAGCATTTGTTCCAAACAATTTGCCTTTTGTTACGGGGCCTTAGTCATAAACCTAGTAATGGGAGGGAAAAATAGATTTCTTTTCACCTAAAAAATTCATAAAAATTAATAATGTCTACTCATCAAAATACACCACTAAAGAAGTGAAAAGGCAAACTGTAGAATTGTAGAAAATATTTGTAAATGCATTCTGACAAAGGACTCACATAAAAATATCTATGATAAATGCCTATAAATAAGAAAAAAGAAACAACCCAGTTTATACAATGGGAAAAAGTCTTCAGGCACTTCACAAAAGAAGATATTAAAGTGACTAATAAGTATGTGAATAGGTGCTCATTCTCATTAGTCATGGGAAATGTAAACAAAACAAAATAAAACAAAACCCCAAACCAAACTAACACACAATGAGACACAACCACGCATCCACTTTCCTGGCTAAAATAAGAATGTCAAATAGCTGGAAATGTCACACATTGCTGGTGGGGATGTAAAAATGGCACAATGGCTTTGGAAAATTATTTGGCTATTTTTGATAACGTTAGCAAACCAAACTTGGGTTCACAGCAAAACCAAAAACTGACATCGAGATTTGCTATGAGAGAAAATGAGGCATTTATTGCATGGTGCCAAGCAAGCACTGGGCAGCTTATGCTTCAGGCTCAGACTCCCCAGCAGCTTGCAAACAAGGGCTTTCAAAGGCAGAGGGACATGGCAAGAAAGCGGAAGTTACAAACAAAATTGTAAATCAGCACATGGAGGTTACACATTGGTTAGCTGGGATATCTTGAAGTGGGAGCTTACAGGTTGTAGGTCGATTCAGAGATTCTCTGATTTGCAATTGGTTAAAGAAATGAGGCTTTATCTAAAAACTGGGGTCAGAAAAAAGGAATGTTAAATTGTGACCTGTGGGCATGACTCTCTCCAGGACCCACACGAAGGAATATTTATTTATTATTTTTTCTTCTT
>NW_016108140.1:225577-228231 GCF_001604975.1 Cebus imitator
AACCTCCGTCTCCCAGGTTCAAGTGATTCTCCTGCCTCAGCCTCCTGAGTAGCTAGGATTACAGGCACGCACCACCACACTTGGCTAATTTTGTATTTTTAGTACAGACGGGGTTTCTCCATGTTGGTCAGGCTGGTCTCAAACTCCCAACCTCAGGTGATCTGCCTGCCTCGGCCTCCCAAAGTGCTGGGATTATGGGCATGGGCCACTGCGCCTGGCCTTATTTATTATTTTTTTGAGACAAGGTCTGGCTCTATCATTCATGCTGGAGTGTAATGGCACAACCTTGGCTCACTGCCACCTCTGCTTATAGTACTCAAGTCATCTTCCCACCTCAGCCTCCTAAGTAGCTGGGACTAGATGCACCCACCACCATGCCTGGCTAATTTTTGTATTTTTAGTAGAGACCAAGTTTCATCAGTTGGTCAGGCTGGTCTCAAACTCCTGACCTCAAGTGATCCACCCACCTAAGCTTCCCAAAGTGCTGGGATGACAGGTATGATCCATTGTGCCTGACTGAGATAGGGTTTTGCCATAATGGCTCAAACTCAAGCGTCTGCCCACGTTAGCCTCCCAAAGTGCTGGGATTACAGGCATAGCCACTGCACCTGACCAGGAAGAAATCTAGAACAAAGAACTATCGTCAGAGTTCAGTCCCTAGATCCTGCTTCTCTGTGGTATGCATGACAGTGGTCAGCATTTTCCATCTCATGGTGGCCCATGTTTCTGAAAAACAACTAGGGGACATGTTTCAAGATGTCATCTTAATTTCTATAGGAACCAAACATCTTGTGTCTCTAACTTCCTTGGTGATTGCTTTAAGCTATTGTTACCGTCTTGCTTACCAGGTTGGTTATTTACTTCTCAAGACCAACTAGGTGTTTGGAATTTCCCTTGAAAGGACTCAAGATTATCCTTCATTTCCATGCTTGGGGATGACCCTGTAGGCCCTTAAGCTGGGTCTTAGGGGTCCTTGCTCCATCTCAATAATGTTGAATATATATCTACCCTATGATCCAATGTTTCAATATTAGAAATATACCTAGGAGAAATTAGTGACTATGTCCACAAAAAGATATGCACAAGGACTTCCATAGTGGCCCTTCACTGTTGCCCCAAACTGGAAACAATCCACATTTCTACCAGTAGGTGGTACAAACTGTTATCTTCCTGCAGTGGAACACCACTCATTGATTGATAGAAAGGAACTGATGATACATGCAATCATGGATACGTCTCAGAAACACTTTGTTGAGAGAAAGCAGTCAGACATGGAGGACAGCACACTGCATGATCCCACTGAATTTTGAAAAACTGGAGCCATAATTGCTTGAGAAAGGCTGGGAGGGTGATTGAAGGGGACTTTGTGTGTCCACGGAAATGCTCTAACTGCATTTGTGTAATGTTCACATGAGTGTGTGAATTTGTCAAAATTTCTCGAGCTGTGCACTTGAGATTTGCGTCCTTACAGTAACGTATGTCAGTTACACCTCAGTAAAGAACAATTAGCAGAAAAGCCCCAGCAGGAACAGTCCCACTAGCTTATGCCTGTGAGGAAGATGACCTTGAGCCAACTCCAGTTGAGGCTGCAGCTGGCAGGGATGGGTCCCTGCCCAGTCTCTGCAGGAATTCAGGAGTATTCTGAGGAAACCAGCCCAGGAAGCAGCATCTTCCACCAACCCAAAGCAGGGGAGCCAGGGGAACGGAAAGTGCTGTTTATCGGCTAGAAAGCCAGAAGGGGGCATTTTGACCACAGGCATTTCCAGCACTGCAACGTCTAATTTTAGCCACCTGATTATTTGAAAAATCAACTTGCCACCAAAAGATCTAAGCCACCTACCACCCCCCTCAAACTACAATGCACTGTACAGCACTGGGGTGTGCTCACCTTGCTGAGTTGCTGAATCTGTTCTGTTAATCCTGCACCTGTACAAAGCAGGGCCACGTGCATTGCTTCCTCACACTGATTAAGGATCCTGGGAGGGGGCAATGAGATCAAGGAGGGAAAGGCCAGGACTGAAAGCATGCATGCCTGGCAGGGGACAGTGGGTTGGCTGGTGACAGCTCAGCTGACAATGGCTGAAAGCAGAATAGTGTTCCCAGGGGTGTAAAGCAGGAGTAGCATCTATGTCACAGGCCAGGACAAAGTCTCAGAAGTGGAATGTCAGGGTGGAAGACCTTTGCATGCAATGGTCCCATTTTATAGGTGGGGACATTGAGATATAGTTGGGGGAGGGGGTTCCTGGTGGCTAGAAGCAGTGGCCAAGTGGAGACACAGGCCAGGTCCATCAGGAGGGGACTTTGTCCTTCTTGGATGTGGGGCTTGGGGAGTGGTATGTACAGGGAATGAGGGGTCTTGACCAGACGATGGATGGGCCAACAAACATGGGGCTGGGTCTGTCCACAAAGTGAACTTCCTGGCCAGGAGGGCTGTGTCCCAGCTGCAGAGTGGCCCAGCTGACTGGGACTGGAGAGGGACAGGAGCAGACAGGAAAGGCGGTGATTCTGGAGGGGTGCCCTTGAACAGCAGCCATGGACAAGGGGCATCTGGGAGGAGCTGTGAGACAGGAAATCAGGGCAGAATGGCCTGGGCATTGGGCAGTGGGCTTTAGACACCTTTACTGTTGCAGAAGATGACAGGAAAGGATCTGAAC
>NW_016108140.1:230747-240218 GCF_001604975.1 Cebus imitator
GGGGAGCATGAATGTCTGGTGGGCAGCCAGCCCCTACTGCCTCAGACACCTGAGGATTCTGGTGGTGTGAGTGCATTGGCACCTTGGTAGGAGGTGTGGAAACTGTCTCTTTCCCACATTTTCTCTTTCTTGTTCTGCCCCCAGATCTACCCCTCCAATTTCCTCACTTTGCTTTTTAGATCTGATGTCCTGGAAAGGGAAAGCATTAATTCCTTCCTTGTTATTAACCAGTTTGATCAATTAATTACATACAGGGTGTCTAATGTGTGGCAGGTAGTAGTGTGTTTATTAAGACTCTAGTAAAAACTGAGAGCTTTACATTCCTAAATGTTTTTTTAAAAATCAATCCTCCTAATGGTCCTATGAGATGGGCATTATTTTCCCTTCTCCCACCCTTCTGCCCTGAAGACCCTAAAGTGACAGATGTTCAGCTGGCTACTCAGAGGGAAAGAGTGTCACCCAGAGACACAGAAAAGCAACAGGACACACAAGTCAAGCTGAGGTCCCCTCAGTGTTTTACAGTTAGATGACACCACGTTGTCCGGTCATGTTTCCCCATGGTCATCACTTCTTTCATCAGTCTTAGCGTAAAAACACACAGGTTTTGCTGCTTCTTTGAGTTTTCATTTCCTTATGAAGGCTCCCATGTCATGCAAAGTTTCTTAAATAAATTTGTATACTTTTCTCCTGTTGATCTGTCTTCATCAGTTTTATTTTTGGGCCTAGCCAGAAACCCTAAGGGGGTTGAGGAAATCTTCATCCCCTACAGGAGGCAGGGAAAGGTGAATAGGCAGAGAGCATGGAGGATTTTTAGTGCAGTGAACTATGCCATATGATGCTATAATGGTGGATATATGCCATTATGCATTTGTTGAAACCCACAGAATATGAATCACCCAGACTGAATCCTCATGCAAACTATGGTCTTTGGATAATAACTGTAAGCAGACAGGGAGGGTCTCCAGGGACTGTGGGAATTTAACCTACTTCAGCAATCAGCCTGTTTTACAGCCTTCTGCCTTATAGTCCATTTTTCCCCAAACAGTGTGTGGAACGCAGTCACCTAGTCAGTTGAAACCAGCTCCTGACAGACCTCAACAACTTATAAATGGACCTGAGTGAGCTTTCCTCATGACAATGCTAGTCTCCATGCCAGGAGTAGCTGTAGCTTCATGATCATAAAGTGTGACCCATGGGCTGGTGTGATGACTCCCTGTGTCTGCATCACTGGGACCCCTCCTCTACATTCAGCTATGCACCCTCTCCCCCTCCATCACCCCAGAAGACCCTCCTGTCCCTTTTTCTCAGGGAGACACTGTTTTGGAGAATCCTCCCAGTGCTCTCCTTATTTGTGCCAGGTAATGAAACTATTGATCAAAACCTGTGTTGTTGTATGGAGTCATCTGTTACCTGCCAGGCAAACTGTTACTGAGATGCTGAGGGTTTGGGCTAGGTCTTGCTGCTCACTGCACAAAAGCCAATCATCAAGACAACAAGTACTGCCAGGGAAGAAGGCTTTAATCAGGTGCTGCAGCCAAGGAAGATGGGAGCTCAGTCTCAAATCCATCTCACTAACAGATTAAAATTGGGGTGCTTATTTAGCCAGGAATTAGGAGGGGTAAGGAAGTAATAATGATGGATAAGGGGGCTGACATTTTATTGTCTGGATGTGGAAATCTGATGAGTTTCAGTTCCTTACCTGAGGGTCAGTTTTCTGAGAAAGAAACTCAGATGAGACAAATTACAAGTTTCAAGCCCTGGGGTGTCTGGGGGTGCCAATTTCTATGTTTATTCAAAAAAACCATAAGTATCCGTTTGATAGGACAATTGGGATGGTTTCAGAATGGACCCCTTTTTTCTGGGTAACTTAATGACATGTCCACATAGGCTCATCAATTGTAGCAATGTATCACTGTGGAGAGAGATGCTGATAGTGGGGAGGCTGTGAATGTGTGGCACAGGGGGTGTATGGGAACTCTGTGCCTTGTGCTCAGTTTTGTTATGAGCCTAAAACTAATCTAAAAATAAAGTCTAATAAAAAAATCCAGTTCAGTTCTTTATGGACTTATAACAACTTACTAGAATCCAGAAAATACCCAGGTATAACTTTGAGAAATGTGGAAATGCTTCCTAAATGCTCCTTTGATTTCTCTTTGAAATGCTAAAATATGATGTAAGCCTCATGGCTGTGGAACTCACAGCTATTCAACTCCTTCCACAGGTGATAAAAAGCATCCAGCCTGGAGCACAGATGTGTGAAAAGAGATTAGGCAGTGTGTGAAAACACTTCCCATCAGCCATTTGACGACTTTTTTGAAATGCTAATGTCAGCCCTCCAGAGCTGTTATCTTGGAATTCACACCTATTCGATTCTACATCCAGGTAAATAAAGCAACCCCTGGTGAACACGGAAGTGTGAAGCCAAACTGAGGCAAACTGTGAAAATCCTGGACTTAACTCATCCCAAGGGAACAAGGAAAAATGCAATTATCTTCCTTCTTTATCCAATATCATTTATTTTTGTCAAAATTTTGAGCTTGAATGGCTGCGCAAGAGATAACCACCATTAATTGAGCATCTGCTACAAGCCAGGAACAATGTCAGTGCTATTTTACATTCAAATCTCTCCACAACTGTGTATTTTAAGTGTTATTAGTTCTGTTTTCCAATGTGAAAACCACATTGACATAGATTAAATAATTTTCTCAAAGATACTGAAGGAGTGAAACGTATGCCATCCCCAAATATGCTGGACTGGTGTATTGATTATTGCAAGTGGAAAATATTAAATACTGTGTGTAGTTTCAGAAAAGGCTAGCTGACCTGTCTTCTGCACGCAGCAAATCATTAAGATTCCTCTGGGAAAGGTGCCCTCACAGCAGTAGTGTGAGAAAATAGCCCTTATCACTAGAGACTAGGAATTGGGGCTACAACAGACCTGAATAAACATACTTAACAAGGTGTGAACCCAAAATATCTGAGGCTCGGCTCAACCAATTTAGAAAGTTTATTTTGCCAACATTAAGGATGTGCCCATGACACAGCCTCCAGTGACATGTGCTCAAGGTGGCACAGCTTGGTTTTATACATTTTGGGGAGACATGAGACATCAGTCAGTATGTGCAAGATGTACATTGGCATGGTCCAGAAAGGAAGGACAACTGGAGGCTGGGGAGGGGACTTCCAGGTCATAGGTAGGTAAGGGACATTCTTTTGAGTCTCTGATTAGCCTTTCATTGAATACATAATTTACATAAGTCACTTATGACTTAATCTTGCTTAGTGAAATAACAGGGCAGAAGAAGCAATCTGATATGCATTTGTCTCATGTCAGCAGAGGGATGACTTTGAGTCTTGTCTGTCTTTTGTCCACGAGGGATTTTTTTGGGCTAATTGTGAGGGAGGTATGTAGCTTTTAAAAAATTTTTTTTGTAGCTATCTTGTTTAGGAATAGAATGGGAGGCAGGTTTGCCTACCCAGTACCTAGCTTGACCTTTGCCTTTGGCTTATAGTGATTTTGGGGTCCTGTAATCTATTTTTCTTTCACAAAAGTAATGCTTATCTTCCTGCAGTTTTACCACCCCCCATCTCCAAATGAGTCCCCTGGAAATTGATTGCACAAGCCAGATCCCCTTTGTCCTGTCATTTCTTCTCAAATTTATGGTTCCTTGACTCAAAGTATAAAAGCGTCTCCCTTTGGCCACTTCCATGGACTCCACTCTCTTGTGAAGATCCCCATGTACATATAAAACCAATACAATTGGTGTGCTTTTTTCCTGTTAAAATTGGCACCAATTACCTGGTGTCAATTTGGTTTCCAGATCCAGCCTAAGAGTCACTAAGAGCTAAAGGAGAATTGGAGGGGATCTCTGGCCCCTCTACAGCACATAGTGGGAAAGCAGTGAAGTGGGGGTGCTGACGTAAAAAAGCTGAACATTGATCGACCACAATCTCAGAGATGTAGAGTATTTATCAGGGTAGCAATGATAGGGATATTAGGCGGGAAAATTCTAGGCAGAAGAGGGCAGGTCTCTGGCAAGGGCCCCGCCTTCAAGCCTGGAACTGCAGCTTAAAGTGGGAACTAACATCTCTGTTTTCCTCCTCGAATGTTGCCGTTTCCAAAACCATTTGTGGCCTGCCTATCCCCTGTCCTGCGCCCGTAAAAACCCATGCTCAACTGGCAAATGGAGGAGAAGTTCATTCCTGCCAGCACTCAAAAGTGAGTGCCCTGGCTCCTGCACCCACTCACCTGCATGCTATCCCTCCCATGCGGGGTGAAGCACAGCGGGTCTGAGTGACTGAAGTTCACCCCTGCTGGCACTGAAGTGGCTGGCTAGTTCCAATGCCCCTGCACTCCATTTCACGCTCCCATTTGGGTCAGGGAAATATCCTGCTTCAGTCATGGTAGCTGTTGCGACAAAGAATCCCCAAATCTCAATGGCTTAAGACACAAAATAGTATTAATGGCTCAGGTTTGATGTGGTTGGCACTGATTGGAGGACAGTCTGCTCCATGGAGCCTTTCAAAGATCACGTTCCTCTGTCTTGTGGTGCTATCATCCTCGGCATGTGTGACCATCTGTGTTACTGCAGAAGGAATGTGAACAGAGTGGAGATTTTTAGGGGCCAGGCCTGGAGGTGGTACATACCACTTCTGCCCTCATTCTCTTAACCTTAACTCAGTCACCTGGTCCTAGACTAAGTCCCAGGGGGCTGAGAAATGTAGTTCAATGTGTGTATTCAGGAAGGAAATGGGAAGTTTGGGGAAGACATATATTGTTGTCATTTCTTTTTCATTTTGTATGCTCAATGGAACACTGTATCTCACTCACAGTAGGCACCTAATATGCATTTACACACTCAATAAATGAATGAATGAATGCAGGAATGAAGGAATGATGGCTCAATTCCACAGTAACAACAATCTAGTCATAAGCAAACTAGAAAGTCAAAGCTGGGTTCACTACGGCCATTAAAATCAATGTTGATCTATTTGAAGCAGAGTAAAAGTGAATCATAATATATTAGTACAAGATATACCAACAATGCTGCTAATAGAAATTCCTTCATAGAGGTGAGGTAAAGATAAAGTCAGTTAATACGTGTAAAAGTGTGGGAACATATGGTAAGTTATATATGTTAGTTGTTACTATGACTAGCTGATGGGTCCCCAGGTGGTCTTCAGTGAGGCATCTTCTCCAATGGCTCTTGTCTGTCCTTTCTGCCCCTCTTAACCGCATTCTGGAGTTTTCAGTAATGACTGTTATTGTTCTCAGTGGAGGGGAGGTGCTTCCTTAAACATCTGGGAGGTTCTGAAACAGTTATAGTATTTATATTAATACAACCACTCAGAAAGAGGTCCTGGCTTTTTAATTGGCATTTGGCAAATTCGCAAGAGCAGGAGGGGCTCATTGACATGCTTACCAATGTCATTGTTGGAGGCCATTAAATGATGATACATTTTACCAACAATAGGGCAGTTAGCTACTTTTCTTTTAAACCCCTTGCTTCTCTAGGCTTTTGTCCAGCCCTGAACATGGGATGCTGGCTCTTGCTTACCAGTGCCTCCATCTGGAGGCTTGATGTTGTCCAGCCAGGGGCAAGAGGCATGAGTTTAGGAGTCTGAGGGAAAGGGGTTGAGCCTCAGTTAGACTTCCCATGGAGATTCTTATGATGAACACGAAAAGGAGAGTCAGAGATACAGAAATAGAGAAAAGGTTTGGGAGAACAAAATTTCATATAGGAGGCCACATTCAAAATGGGAATGATAGATCATTTCAGTTGAGGGCATGTGATGACTGGGCTTAGTGCATTCAGCACTACCTGCCTGTCTTCTCTGCTTGGGCATGGACTCCGGGCTGGGATAATAGGAGGTCAATCTAAAGGCTACATGGCTGTTGTTCAGAGAGACCACTGATGACCTTATCAAGGAGTTTGTACTTGACGCTATGGGCAGTGGGAGCCATGAAGGTGTTTGAGCTGTAGAGTGAAGGAGTAAAGCCTTGCCTTGAGAAGTGCCATCCAGCAGCTGAGAAACCTGTACGTGAAGAGGGAACAAAGATGAGCAACTTGGGCGTGAGAGAGTGGCACAGGTCTAGTGAGAGACAATGAGAGGCTTTGCTGTTGATGCAGTGGGTGGAACGAGGCTGAGAAGCCACACTGCAGACCCAGGACCAGCTCTTTCTCTACAGCAACCCCCACCCCAATGTCTCAGTGTAGGGCAGTAGTTTCCACACATGAGTGTGCACCTGAATCAACTGGAGGTCTTGTTAAACCCAGATTTCTGAGTCTCACCCCCAAATTTACTGATTCAGAAGGTCTGTGGTGGGGACCAAAAAGTTTGCATTTATAACAACTTCCCAAGTGAGGCTGATGTTGTTGGTCTGGGGATACATTTTGAGAAACACAGGATCTGAGAACCACTGGGCAATGGATCAGCTTTGCTGAAGACCTAAGACACTTGCAAACCTCTCTGTCTCACAGAGATGCTATGCGAAGTCTTGTATGCATGCATGCATATTTGTGCACAGACATGTACTCTTGAGTGTGTACACTTGAATGCTGGGCAGTGGGCTTGGACAGTTACTCGGCCTGAAGTGCCGCAGCAATGCTCTGTTAGTCAGGGTTTGTCAGGCTTTTCAATGTCAGAATCCCTCTAGAATGCAACTGACCTGTCTTTGGATTTGCTGAGAGCCAGTAGGTAGCACAGCCTTGGGATGGGGACATAGCCAGGTGCTGTGGAGAGGGTGACAGCCAGCGGGAGAGGGCTGAGGAGGGAAGCAGAGGGACTGGCTGGCTGCAGCCCTGCTGTGCAACGTTGAAGTTTCAAATCTAGAGTCATCTGTTTCTGTAACCACAACAGCATTAACAAGGGGGGCTACTATTTCTTGCTTTGCACCAGGAACTTTGTATATTTTCTTCACTGAGGTCTCAGACAGACGGCAAGGTAAGTTTTATCTCCTGCACTTTATGGATGAAAAACTGAAGGTCAGAGAAGTTAAATCCTGTATTAACCTGCATTTCCCCTTCACCCTGTGCAATTTCCCTCCCACTTCTCACCCCCACCTGCAGGGTTCTAGGCACAAAAGATGGTTAAGATGACCAAGCAGAACCATGGACATCAGCGCTTAGCCCTCGGGTGGAGGGAAGCAAAGGGCAAGAGGAATCCATGTAAAGTCACTTATCAGAGTAACCAAGGTACTTGTCAGTGTCACAGCTGGTTAGTGTGAGGACTGGAGCCCTGCAGTTCAGAGCCTGGAGCTGACATTGATTCCCCCGCCATGCCGTCTGTACCACTTGGCTGTCTTTTTTGGGTCAGCACCACCTCTGTCTCAATGGAGGAACCATCCTCTCACTTCACTGAGGCAGGGGCTCTGTCGATGTCCTGCACATCTCTCAGTAAAAAATGTTTCTTGGGCTCTTTTTAATCTGCCTTTCTAGAACTGTTATTTCCCACGGTCCTGTCCTTTTTTGAAATGAACATGGAGATGCATTGCCCTGAGTGTCTCTTAGGGAGGACTTACTGTCCTGTTGCTGTGAGTGATGTTGATATAAAGATTTCAGTGTCTTCAGGGATTTCCTCAGCTGCAGAGTCCCTTTGCCGAGGGTAACGCAGGGCCCATGCCTGATCAACCCAATGTAGTCAGAATAGCTGGGCCTTAATACCCTGCCTCCATCAGGGGTTGACTGCTCCCTTCAGCTCTGAGTCCCTCATAGTGTTGGCCTGAACGACTGTCCAGCTTCTTTCCTGCTCACTCCTGCTTCATCCCCTCTCTTCCACGGGTGTGGATTCCAAAGGCAATTCCCTCATAAACATCCTGCTCCTTAGACTCTATTTCTGAGTCTGCCTCCTGGAAAACCCAGCCTTCTGTGTGGATCCATTGCTTGTCCTCCCCCACTTCTTTATCTAACTCCTGATTCCTCTGGAAAGCCTGGGCACAAGGGCCATCTTGGCTCTTGCCGTCTGCTTTCCTTCTCTGATGACATTTCACTTCTATTTTAGTTTTTCTGCTACAAGCAAAAAAAAAAAAAAAAAAAAATTGCTGGCCCGTCTCTTGGGTGGTTTTTGAGAGATGGTAGCACATCTTTATCTTTTCACTTCTAGGGCGTTATTCTACAGATTTTTTCACACGTGGGTGAGATGACATCTGAGTGCCATAATTAACCAAAACATTGTCAGTAACAGCAAAACACAGGACACACACCAGCGATTCACCAACAGAGAAGTGGCTACGCAAATTACAACAGTGATACATACCCTCAATGCACCGCTACAAAGAATGAGAATGCTAATTGGAAACACTCTTCAAGATATTATCATTAAATGAAAGAGATCAAGGTGCAGAGCTGTGTGGGGCTCACTGGTCTTTGTGTGAAGGTTGTGTGAGCCTGTGCTTGCACAGCAGGAGAAGCATCCTGGTTAATTGTGGGTTAAGGTGCCGCATAGCTGAGGGCGGTGGTGAGAAAGAAGACTTTGTTTTCCCTTTTGATATTTCAAATTTTTGAAATACGTGGATTATATTAACTTTTTTGAGAAATAAATAGAATCCCACCATAATAAGCTATACAGGCAAGTAAATGTTTTGAGAAAGGTGAGGCTAAAGGCTGTGGTTGCCTAAGCTGCTGGGAAGGCTGTTGGCTGTGCGTCTGGTGGATGGTGGATGCCTGAACCTGACTCAGTGGAGCTTTCGGGGAGAATGATGACAGTGGTTGGGGGTGGATGGGGGCCTAGACCGGGGGCTGTGGGAGTGAGCTTGGTGTGGAGCAAGGCATGGCCAGTTGCACCTGCCTCCTTCAGGGAACTGTCTTGAGCTCTGAGGCTTTGCAGCTGCTGTGGCAGCTTGGCCGGCAGAAGCTGAGTCTGGCCAGGGCGCCTCTGGTGGAGCTATCCTCTCACCAGCAGCCCCAGCCACTCCATGGCTCTTGCTGCATTGCCGGGAAAGCAGACTGTCGCCCTTTTGTTCTGAGTGAGCCAGTGGGGGTCTTGGCTGATGTAGGGGTGGGGAGGGAGGAGGCCCAGCGGTGTGAAACTGGACATCATGATGCTAGTGCTGTGAGACAGTGTTCACACACTTCATGCTGATGCTGCCAGATCTGCATTTGCAGCCCCAAGTGCTCTTTCCCTAGCTTTGCAAGGGGACATGAAGCTGTGTCTAGGACCCCTTTGTGTGGATGCCTCGCAGAAGCCAAAAGTCTACATGCCTTGAACTCAACTCATCATCCTCCTGCTTCACTCCACCCCATCTGCTCTTCAACTCACCTTGCCTTTCTTGTGAAGGCCAGATATCAACGTCTCACTATTTACTCTTCCTTGTTTCTCACCTCTCTCTGTTTCCTGAACTGTGAATCAGGCCGTGTGGCACCTCTGCCTCAAACTCTTCTGAAGCTGTCATGCCATGGGACAAATCCCATGTGCCTTGGCGTACTGTTTATGCCTCTGTGACCAGCCCTCACCTGCTCCTTCTCACCTTCA
>NW_016108140.1:240918-302486 GCF_001604975.1 Cebus imitator
AGAGGCATAGAGACTACATTCACATAACTTTTATTATAGTATATTCTCATAATTTTCTATTTTATGTTTAGTTATTTCCTATTTTATTGTTAATCTGTTACTATGCGTAATTTATAAATCAAACTTTATCATAGGATTTGTGTATAGAAAACAACATAGTATATACAATTTGGTTCTACCCGCAGTGTCCACTGGGCGTCTTGGAAGATGTTCCCTGTGGATAAGGGGGTACTCCTATGATCCCTCTGCTTGAGGTCTCAGCCACCCCAACCTATAAGTCTCTTATTCACCTTTAAAAACTCAGCTTAGGGACCACACTGATCTACCTTTCCATGGTCTGCAGTCTGGAGTGAGTGCCCTGTCCACGTCTCCTCCATGCCCCTCCACCATGAGATTCTGCACAGCACTGACCACTCTGTAGGTCTCTGTTGGTCTACGTCACCTCCTGGGGTCCCTGGAGGGCACAGCACATGGTCAGTTCATCTGCATTGTAGAGGCCAACACTGATGGACACCAGATGGATCTCAACAGATGTTAAATCAATAAAGTGAAGAAACCCAATCCCCCCATGCTACAGAGGAGGAGACTAAGACCTGCAGGGGAAGGGAGCTCCATGATCACTGGCCACCCTGCTAGCTGATGAGAAGCCCAGGCTAGACTCGCCTTCCTGGGCTCAGTCCCAGGGCTTTCAGCATGGCCTTTCCCCTGCTGACTCGGCATTCAAGGGAGTGGAAATACCCAGTCGAAGTATGTTACATGGGATTTTATTTTATTTTCCCCCCTTTCAAGTGGCTCCCCCTGAGTTTACCAATCTTCTACTGCTATAAACTTATGGAAGAAGAATGAAAGTGAGTTTGAATTTACTGTGGTCCTTACCTTGAGAGAGTTTCCTCTTAACTTCATGTTAAAAATAACAAGTCTTCAGTGCGGAGACCTAGAATCCCATTTCCTGGTCAAATAGCTCCTGTCGTATTTCTCGGACTGATTTAACAACTCATTAAGGATTTATTACAGCTGGCCTCCTCCCACACACCTCTCTAATACTGACAGGACTGGCCACAGGAGAAAGAAAGTGAGAAATTGTCTAAAAATAAATAAAACCTGCAAACCTATCCATAAGAAAGCTGCAGCCTTCCCTTTGGGCTTTGGTGGGGACAGATGGGGAGAGGAGGCTGAGGCTTCTGCAGTGCTGCAACAGGGGCAGAGACCCTCACATGTCCTTTCCCAAAGCCATCTGGCTGCTCCACTTGGCTCCAAGCATGCCTTCCGGGGTCACAGCCCTGGCCAGCCAGGGAAGGGGCCATTTTTGATGTGCTATCATGACTCCCCTGGCTGCTCCATCTTATCAGCTGGGGGGAATCCATGCATGGGTGGTGGGGTTCACACAGGCAAACCAGCCTGGGGAAGATATCAGGATAGGGGTTCTGTATTGGCCAGTTCAGGCTTCCATAGCAAAATACCACAAAGTGCGTAGCTAATACAATGTACATTATTTTCTCACAGTCTGCAGTCTGAGAGTCCAAGATCAGGGTGCTGGCAGGGTGGGTTCTGGTGAGGGCTCTCTTCTTGGCTATGGATGGCTACCTTCTCACTGTGTCCTCCCATGGCCTTTCCTTGATGCGTGAATGGGAAGAGCAAGCTACATGTAGCTCCTCCTTCTCCTTCTCCTTCTCCTTCTCCTTCTCCTTCTCCTTTACCTTCGCCTTCTCCTTCTTCTTCTTCCAAAGTCTTGCACTGTCACCCAAGCATGATCTAGGTTCACTGCAATCTCTGCCTCCTGGGTTAAAGCAATTCTCCTGCCTTAGCCTCCTAAGTAGCTGGGACTACAGGCATGAGCCACCATGCCCAGCTAATTTTTATTGCATTTTTAGTAGAGACGGGGTTTCACCATGTTGGCCAGGAGGGTCTCTATCTCCTGACATCGTGATCCTCCTGCCTTGGCCTCCCAAAGTGCTGGGATTACAGGCATGAGCCATGGCACCGGCCCCTCTTCTTCTTCTTAAACTGTTACTAATCCCATTAAATAAGGACCTCACCCCTATGACCTTATTCAACTGTAATTGCCTCTTAAAAACCCTATTTCTAAATGATGGTCCTGATGATGACAGACTGCTTATATTACAGTGGTCCCATAAGATTGCAATAGAGTTGAAAAATCCCTATAGCTTAGTGACACCACAGCCATCATAATGTTGTAGCACAATGCATTACTCGTGTACTTGTGGCGATACTGGTGTGAACAAACCTACTGTATTGCCACTTGTATAAAAGAATAGCACATACAATTATATACAGTACCTAATACTTGATAACAAACAACTATGCTACTAGTCTATGTGTTTACTATGCTATATCTTTAATCTCTATTTGTAAAAAAGGTTTACTGTGAAACAACCTAAGGCAAGTACTTTGACAGGTATTCCAGAAGAAATCATTGTTTTCCTAGGAGGTGACAGCTCCGTGTGTGTTATTGCCTCTGAAGATCTTCCAGTGGGACAAGATGTGGAGGTGGGAGACAGTGATGTTAATGATCCTGACCCTGTGTTGGCCTAGGCTAATGGGTGTGTGTCTTTGTTTTTAATTAAAAAGTTTAAAAAGAAAATAATTTAAAAAATAGAGAAAAGCTTATAGAATCTGGATATAAAGAAAAATTTTTTTTTTTACCACAGCTAGTGTTTGTGTTTTAAGCTCAGTGTTATTACAAAAGAGTTAAAAAGTTAAAAATAAACCCCAAGATGGCTGACCAGAGGGATTTTGTACTCACTTCCACAAAGAAGAACGCCAGTAGTGGGCAGATAATCACTTTCTAAAAGATCAACAAAGAGAGAACACTGGCATTCAACAGAGAAGTGACAGGAAACATCCAAAGGAAGGAAAGAGAGGGAAGCGAAGCAGCTCGCCTGGCTAAGATTACCTGGGATCCTGGAGAGACTCCCCAGTGTGAGGAAAGGGTAAGTGAGAGGTCTCAGATGTCCATAGTCCCACCATGGACTCCTGCAACCTAGCCATGGTAAAGCCACTTGAACTTTACCAGCCCTGAAGCTAACAAAGCTGCCTGGAGACAGTGAGATGACGTTGCTCCAGAGAGGAGCAATGGGTCCTTACGTGGGTCCCACACTGCTCTCTCCCTCCCTGCGCAGTCCTAAGCAGCTACAGTAAGGCACCACTTTGAGATCCTAACCCCCAAAAGACTGCATCCTGCTCAACCATGTCTGCATCTTCATATCCCTGGAGCCCCAGTGATGTTCCCCACCTTCAGCTACCACTGCAACTGGCTGCTGCTCCTGGGGCTAAAGCATGGGCCACTGGCTATAACCCTGCTGCTTCCACCATCGGAGCCACTATGTACTTTCATATGCACATAGCCCCCCCACCTCGACACAGCCATCATTGCTGCACTGCTGTGGCTGAGGTTCAAGCCAACCGTGGGCTGGTGCCACCCGGACTAAAACATAAGCCAAATGTGTTCTCCACCCACCTGGATATGGCTGCTACCACCGAAAGTAACCACATTTTCCCTAGGAGCAAGGATAAAGTGAAGCCACTGCCACCCCCAAACCAAGCATTCCACTGTGGGCCTGGGAAACACCCTGCTCCAGCCTAACACAGCTAGTGCCTGTAGGTATCATTTTGGGGCCTGAGGACAAGCTTGCCTGCAGTCCCCCATGCCATAGCATGCTGTCTGGGGGCCTGGAGATCTTCCAGAACAGTCTACTGTCATTGGCATCCTGAAGTTGAGCCTACTCACTGTGCCACTAGCACACAGTTGGCACTAACCTGCACATACAACCTGCAGGCCTGGAGACTGGTCCACTCAGCCCATCACAGAAACTGCCAGTGTTAGTATGCGTGACACAGGGCCCAGAAGGCTGTTCTACCACTGCTACTGCCATCACACACACCATTCCTTCTGCTCAGGGGCTTGAGAACTCACACATCCACGTGCTGCCATTCTTTGTATTTGAGCAAGCCACGTGGAGGCCCAAGAATTGGCCTGTTTGAACCTGTGATACCTGTGCTAATGTATGCTGCCCCGGACCCCAAAGACAGGCATGGTCAGCCCACCACTGCCACTACTGAAGCCAAAAGATTGGCCCACCTGACATCCCAGTCCCCAGCAAAACTTCACGATATCCTTCACTGATAACTGGACCCTAAGCCATTGAGGAAATCACAGGCACCACTGATGCTGTTTACAGCTAAACAAATCATATGGAGGCTACACTGCTGGATGCACTGAGAGTCAAAGCCAAAGTGCCCCACCAAACCAACACCATAGATACATCTTCAGGAAAATGCATTCCCCATGAGAGAAAACTTAAAAAATTGGAAGAAAGTGACTACTATGCCAGATGCACAGATATCAATGGAAGGACACAGGAAACACAAAAAAGCAAGAAAATTTAATGCTCACAAAGGAACACAATCTCCCAACAATAGATTACAATCAAAGTCAATTTATGAAATCCCAGAAAAAGAATTCAAAATACTGATTTTAAAGAAGTTCAGTAAGATATAAGAGAATACTGAAAAACAGTAAAAAGAAATCAGAAAAACAATTCAGGATATTAATGAGAAATTTACCAAAGAGATATATCATGAAAAAGAACCAAACAAATTTTGGAACTAAAGAATTCATTGAGTGAAACATGAAATATGTCTAAAAGGTTCAGCAATAGACTAGATCAAGCGGAAAATGAATTCCAGTACTTGAAGACAGGCCTTTTGAAATAATACAGACAGAAAAACAACAAAGAAAAAAAGAATAAAAAGAATGAGCAAAGCCTACCTATGATATATGGTATATCATAAAGTGGCCAAATATTCAAATTCTTGGAGTTCCAGAAGATGAAGAGAAAATAAAAGAGTTAGACAACCTATTTAACAAAATAATAGATGTAAGCTTCTCAAGTTTAGCGAGAGATTTAGATATCCAGATACAGGACACTCAGAAAATGCTAAACAGAAAAGATCTCCATGGCACATTATAGTTAAAATGTCAAAAGTCAAAGGTGGGCCCAGTGTGGTGGCTCACGCCTGTAATCCCAGCACTTTGGGAGGCCGAGGCAGGTGGATCACGAGGTCAAGAGATCGAGACCATCCTGGTCAACATGGTGAAACCCCGTCTCTACTAAAAATACAAAAAATTAGCTGGGCATGGTGGTGTGTGCCTGTAATCCCAGCTCTCAGGAGGCTGAGACAGGAGAATTGCCTGAACCCAGGAGGCGGAGGTTGTGGTGAGCCGAGATCGTGCCATTGCACTCCAGCCTGGGTAACAAGAGCGAAAACTCCGTCTCAAAAAAAGAAAAAAAAAAAAGTCAGAGATGAAGAGGAAATTCTAAAAACACCAGGAGAAAAACCTCTAGTCACTTATAAAGGAACCCCATCAGACTAACAGCAGATTTCTTAGCAGAGACCTTACAGGCTAGGAGTGAATGAGATGATATATTTAAAGTGCTGAAATAAAAATAGTGTCAACCAAAGATGTTATTTCCAGCAAGGTCATCCTTCATAAATGAAGGAGAAATGAAATTTTTCTCAGACAAGCAAAAGCTGAATTTGTTACGACTAGACTGACCCTACTAAAATGTTTAATGGAGTCTTACACCAGAAGCAAAATAATAATATCTACCATAATAAAAACACATGAATATACAAATTTCACTGGTAGAGGAAACACACAAACAAGAAAAAGAAAATACTCAAATGTTACCACTACAGAAAACCACCAAACCATAATGATAAACAATAAAAGAGAAAGAAAGAAACAAAGGATATACAAAACTACCAATAATCAGTTACCAAATGATAGAAATAAGCCCCCACATATTAATAATAACCTTGACTATAAATGGATTAAACTTTCCCCTTAAAAGATATAGATTGGCTGAATAGGTAAATAACATGGCCCAACTATTTGTTACTTACAAGAAACTCATCTTACCTATAAAGACACATAGAAACTGAAAGTAAAGGAACGAAAAAAGAGAGTCCATTAAAATGAGAACAAAAAGTGAATAGAAGTACATATACTTACATCAGATAAAACAGAGTTCATGTCAACAATGGCAAAAAAGATAAAGATTATTATATAATGATAAATGAACTATTCAGCAAGAGGATATAACATTCTAAACATACATGCAACTATTCTGGAGAACCCAGATGTATAAAGCAAATATTATTAAATTTTTTAAAGAGAGAGGCCAAGTGCAGTGACTCACGCCTGTAATCCCAGCACTTTGCGAGGCCGAGGCTGGTGGATCACTTGAGGTCAGGAGTTTGAAGCCAGTTTGGCTAGCATGGAGAAACTCCATCTCTACACAAATACAAAAATTAGTTGAGTGTGGTGGCACGTGCCTATAGTCCCAGCTTTTTGGGAGGCTGAGGCAGGAAGATTGCTTGAGCCTGGCAGGTGGAGTTTGCAGTGAGCTGAGATTGCACCACTCCACTCCAGCCTGGGTGACAGAGAGACTCTGTCAAAAAANAAAAAAAAAAAAAAAAAGTGAGATGTATACTCCAAAACTATAGTAGCTGGGGACTTCAACAGCTCACTCTCAGCATTAGACAGATCATCTAGACAGAAAATGAACAAATAAATTCTGGATTTAAAGTGCACATTAGACTAAATGGACCTAAGAGACATTTACAGAACATTTCTTCCAATAGCTGTAGAATACGTATTCTTCTCATCAACACAGGAACACCTTCAGGTTAGAACATATGTTAGAACACAAAGCAAATCTAAACAAATTTAAAAAAATCATATCAAGTATCTTCTGAGATCACAGTAGAAGAAAATCAGTAATCAGTACCAAGAAGAACTCTGGAAACTGTACAAATGGAAATTAAACATGAAAATTAAACAACATTCTCCTGTATGACCATTGGCACAAGGAATGAATTAAGGAGGAAATTTAAAAATTACTAGAAACAAATGAAAATCAAGCACAACTCACCAAAACTTACGGATACACCAAAGCAATGTGAAGAGGGAAGTTTATAGTGACAAATGCCTACATCAAAAAGTAGAAATATTTAAAATAAACAATCTAATGATGCACCTCAAGGATTTAGAAAAGCAAGAACACACCCAAGCCAAAATTGATAGAAGGAAAGCAATAATAAAGACTATAGCAGAACTAAACAAAATAGAAAGTAAAAAGAAATTTCAAGGATCAATAAAACAAAAAATTGGATTTTGAAAAATAAACAAAATTGAAGAACCATTTACTAGATAAATCAAGAGAAAAAAAGAGAAGACCGAACTACAAAAATCATTAGAGGTTATTATGAACAACTAAACACGAACAAACTGGAAAACCTAGAAGAAATGGATGATTCCTGGATACACACTAGATTGAATCAGGAAGAAACAGAAAACCTGAGAAGACAGATAACAAGTAGTAAGATTGAAGCAGTAATAAAAAATCTCCCAATAAACAGATTCCAGGACTAGATAGCTTCACTGCTGAATTTTACCAAACATTCAAAGAAAATTAATACCAATTCTCTTCAAATTATTCCAGAAAATTGAAGACCAAGGAATGACCCCTAACTCATTCTACAAAGCCAGCATTATCCTGATAGCAAAACTAAAGACACAATGTATTAGTCTGTTCTCATACTGCTATGAAGAAATATCCAAGACTGGGCAATTTATAAAGGAAAAAGGTTAAATTGACTCACAGTTTCACATTGCTGGGGAGGCCTCAGGAAACTTATAGTCATGGAGGAAGGCAAAGAAGAAGCAGATACCTTCTTCACAGGGTAGCAGGGAAGAGTGAATGAAAGCAGGGGAAATGCCAGGTACTTAGAAAAGCATCAGATCTTTTGAGACTCACCCACTATTACAAGAACAACATGGTAGAAACTGCCTGGTCCTGCCCTTGACACTTGGGGATTATGGAGATTACAATCCAAGATGACGTTTTGGATGGTGACACAGCCAAGCCATATCATTCTGCCCCTGACTCCTACAAAATCTCATATCCTCACATTTCAAAACACATTCATGCTTTTCCAACAGTCTCCCAAATTCTTAACTAATGCCAGCATCAACCCAAAAGTCCAAGTCCAAGGTCTCATCTGAGACAAGGCAAGTGCCTTCTGCCTATGAGCCTGTAAAATCAAAAGCAAGTTAGATAGTTCCTAGATAAAATGGAGGAACAGGCATTGGTTAAATACACCTATTCCAAATGGAAGAAATTGGCCAAAAAAAAGGGGCTAAAGCCTTCACACCCAATTCTGAAATCCAATAGGGCAGTCACTAAACCTTAAAGCTCCAAAATGATCTCCTTTAACTCTATGTCTCACATCCAGGTCATGCTGATGGGCTCCCACAACCTTAGGCACCTCCACCTGTGAGGCTTTGCAGGGTACCCCCCTCTCCTGGCTGCTTTCACAGGCTGATGTTGAGTATCTGTGGCTTTTCCAGGTATGTGGTGCAAACTGTCAGTGGATCTACCATTCTGGGGTCTGGAGGAAGGTGGCCCTCTTCTCACAGCTCAACTAGGCAGTGCCCCAGTGGAGACACTGTATGTGGGCTCTGACACCGTGTTTCCCTTCCACACAGCACAAGCAGAGGTTCTCCATGGCTGCTATGCCCCAAAGCAAACTTCTGCCTGGACATCCAGATGTTTTCATACATCCTCTGAAATCTAGGCAGAGGTTCCCAAACCTCAATTCTTGACTTTGTGCACTTACAGGCTCAACACACCTGTAAGCCACCAAGGCTTGGGGCTTACAGCCTCTGAAGCAATGGGCCAAGCTGTATTTTTAGCCATAACTGGAGCTGGAGTAGCTGGGACACAGGGCACCATGTCCTGAGGCTGCACAGAGCAGGGGTTTCCTGGGTCTGGCCCATGAAACCACTTTTCCCTCCTAGGCCTTTGGGTCTGTGATGGGAGGGGCTGCTATGAAAGTCTCGACATGTCCGAGAGACATTTTCCCCACTGTCTTCCTGATTAACATTCATCTCCCCATTACTTATGCAAATTCCTGCAGCCAGCTTGAATTTCTCCTGAGAAAATCGGTTTTTCCTTTCTACTGCATCATCAGGCTGCAAAATTTCCAAACTTTTACGCTAAATCATCTCTCTCAAGTTCAAAGTTCTACAGATATCCAGGGCAGGGACAAAAATGCCACCAGTGTTGTTGCTAAAGTGTAACAGGAATCACTTTTGTTCCAGTTCCCAAGAAGTTCCTTATCTCCATCTGAGACCACCTCAACCTGGACTTCATTTTCTATATTACTATCAACATTTTAGACACAACCATTCAACAAGTCTCTAGGAAGGTCCAAACTTTACCACATCTTCCTGTTTTCTTCTGACCCTCCAAACTGTTCCAACCTCTTCCTGTTTCTTAGTTCAAAAGTTGTTTTCACATTTCTGGGTATCTTTACAGCAGCATCCCACTCCTGGTACCAATTTACTGTTTTAGTCTATTCTCACACTGCTATGAAGAAGTACCCAAGACTGGGCAACTTATAAAGGAAAGAGGTTAAATTGACTCACAGTTGCACATTGCTGGGGAAGCCTCAGGAAATTTACAATTATGGTGGAAGGCAAAAGAGAAGCAGGCATCTTCTTCACAGGGTGGCAGAATGAACTGGGTGCAATGAGGGTAATGCCAGATGCTTATAAAACCATCAGATTTCATAAGAATCACTCGCTATCACAAGAATGGTATGAAGGAAACTGTCCCCATGATCCAGTTATCTCCACCTGCCCTTGACACATGGGGATTACAATTCAAGGTGAGGTTTTGGGTGGGACACAGCCAAAGCATGTCACACAACAAAAAAGACAACTACAGGCCAAGATTCCTATTGAACATAGATGAAAAAATCCTCAACAAAATGTTAGCAAACCAAATTCAACAGCACATTAAAAAAATACATCATCATTCCAAGGATGCAAGGATGGTTGGACATGTGCAAATCAATAAACATGATACATCACATCAACAGAATAAAGAATAAAACCATATGATTATCTAATAGATGGAGAAAAATATTGGTAAAATTCAAAATCCTTTCATGATAAAAACCCTCAACTAACTAAGCATGTAATGACCATCCCTCAGCCTAATAATGGCCATATAAGACAAACCCACGGATAACATTATAATGAATGACTAAAAGCTGAATGGCTTTCCTTTAAGAACTAGAATAAGACGAGGATGCTCATATTCACCACTATAATTCAACACAGTACTGGAAGTTCTGGCCAGAGTACTTGGTCAAAAGAAAGAAATAAAGGGCATCCCATGAAACTGGAAACCATCATTCTCAGCAAACTGACAGAAGAGCAGAAGATCAAACACCGCATGTTCTCACTCATAGGCAGGTGTTGAACAATGAGAACACATGGACACAGGGAGGGAACATCACACACCGGGGTCTGTTGGGGGGAAATAGGGGAGGGATGGTGGGGGATGGGGAGTTGGGGAGAGTAGCAGGGGGAGAGACGCCAGATGTAGGTGATGGGGAGGAAGGCAGCAAATCACACTGCCACATGTATATGTGTACCCATGAATCAATCTTGCATGTTCTTCACATGTACCCCAAAACCTAAAATGCAATAAAATAAAAGGAAAAAAAAAAGAAAGAAAGGGCATCCAAATTAGAAAAGTGGAAGTCAAACTGTCCCTTTTTGCTGATGATATGATTTTTTTTTTTTTTTCGAGACAGAGTCTCACTTTGTCACCCAGGCTGTAGTGCAGTGACATGATGTCATCTTACTGCAACCTCTGCTTTCCAGGTTCAAGTGATTCTCCTGCCTCAGCCTCCCTAGTAGCTGGGATTACAGGTGTGTGCCACCATGCCTGGCTTATTTTTGTATTTTTAGTAGACACGGGGTTTCACCATGTTAGCCAGGCTGGTCTCAAACTCCTGACCTAAGGTGAGGTGATCCACCCTCCTTGGCCTCCCAAAGTTCTGGGATTATAGGTGTGAGCCATCATGCATAGCTGATGATATGATTTTATATCTAGAAAAAAACTTGACCCCATAAAAAAACCTCTTAGATCTAATAAATAAATTCAGTAAAGTTGCAGGACACAATGGCAGCATTCCGAAAATCAGTAACTTTGCTGCATACCATTAATGAACTAGCTGAGAAGGAAGTCAAGAAGGCAGTCTCTTTTACAATAGCTACAAGAAAGATAAAATACCTAGGACAAAATTTAACCAAGGAGGCGAAAAATCTCTACAAGGAAAACTACAAAATGCTGATAAAAGAAATTGAAGAGAATACATGCAAATGGCAAGATATCTCATTCACATGGATTTGAATAATTAATTTCATTATAATAACCACACAGCCCAAGGCAATCTAGATTCAGTGCAATCCCTATCAAATTACCAATCTAATATTTTTTCACAGAATTAGAAAAAATAGTCCTAATATTTATATCAAACAACAACAACAAAAAGCCTAAATAGCCAAAGCAAACCTGAGCAAAAATATCAAAGCTGGAAGCCCTTCACACTACCTGATTTCAAAATACATTTCAAGGCTATGGTAACCAAAACAGCATGGTATTGGTATAGAAACAGACACACAGACCAATGGAACAGAATCCTGAATCCACATATTTTCAGCCAACTGGTTTTTGACAAAGGCACCAAGAACATGCCTTAGGGAAATGACAGCCTCTTCAATAACTGGTGATGGGAAAATTGGATATCCACATGCAGAAGAATGAAACTGGACCCCCCATATAAACAATCAATTCAAAATGGGTTAAAGTGTTAAATGTAAGACCCTCAAACTATAAAACTACAAGAAAACCTAGGGAAAACATTTTAGGACATTAGTCTAGGTAGAGATTTTATGGCTAAGACCTCAGAAGCACAGACACCAAAACCAAAAACCCACAGAAAGAAAAGGGAACTCTTATACTCTGTTGGGGGAAATATGAATTAGAAATTAGGACAGCCACTATAAAAAACAGTATGGAGATTTATCAAAAAACAAAAAATAGAACTACAGTATAATCCAGTCATTCCATGACTGGGTATTTATCCAAAGGAAAATAAATAAGTATATTAAAGAGATACCAGCACTTGGATATTGATTTATTGCAGCACTATTTACAATAGCAAAGATGTGGAATCAACCTAAGTGTTTGTCAATGGATACATAAACAAAGAAAATGGGGTGTATATACCCCATTTGACTGTAATGGAATAATATTTGACTATAAAAAAATGAAATCATGTCATTTGCAGCAACAGAGATCAAACAGAAGGTCATTATATTAAGTGAAATAAGCCAGGCACCAAAAGACAAATGTTGCATGATCTCATTTATATGCAGGAGTCAAAAAATTTGATCTCATGGAAGTAGAGAATAGATTGATAGTTATCAGAGGCCATGAAGGTTGTGTGGGAGGGGATAATGCAGATTGGTTAATGGGTACACTGAATCAGTTATATAGAAGAGATATGTTCTAATATTCAATAGCAGAGTAGCCGACTATAGTTAGCGATAATTTGTGTATTTTAAAGCTTCTAGGAGAAAGGACTTGAAATGTTCCCAACAGACAGAAATGATGAGTATTCAAGGTGATGGACATGCCATATACCCTGACTTGATCATTACATTTTATTCATATAAACATGTAAAATTATGTGTGTCAACAGGAAACTTAAAAACAATTAAAAAGTCTGTAAAGTAAATAATTTTTTTTTTTCTGACTCCAGGAAAAACCAAAAAGTTTATTGGGCAGTAAGCCTTCACTTAATGTCATTGATAGGTTCTTGGCAACTGTGACCTTCAGTGAAATGACGTATAACAAAACCAACTTCCCTATAAGGCTAATTGGTATAAACAATATTTAAGTTCCTATGGCATATTTCTGGTCACAAAAACATCACCAAACTTCTAAATAAAGACTCAAAACACTTCAAATATTAAACATTGAAATAAATGTGAGCTATATGTACATTTAAGAAAAACTAATTAAAACAAATGGAATAATTATTTACTCAATTATTCCAGGTCAAGGTCATGAATGGCTGGAGCCTATCCTGCCAACACAGGACACAAGGTAGGGACTCACACCCACACCCACACTCACTCAGACTGGGACAATTTAGAATTGTCAATGACCCTAACAATTTATGGCAAGCTAAGGTTAATTTATTATTGAAGAAAGAAAAAATACTTAAAAAGTAAATTCAGTGTAGCATAAGTGTGCAGTATTTAAGTTTCTTGTAGTGTGAAGTAATGTCCTAGGCCTTCACTCACCACTCACTCACTGACTCACCCACAGCAATTTCCAGTCCTGCAAGCTCCATACATGGTAAGTGGTCCATCCAAGTGGATCATTTTTATCTTTAATATTTTTACTATATTTTGACATGCCTGCTTAGATATGTTTGGATACACAAATACATTGTGTTACCATTGCCTACAGTATTCAGTACAGCAACCTGCTGTACAGGTTTTTAGCCAAGGAGCATATAGCTTATGTGTGGAGTAGGCTACACCATCTAGGTCTGTGTACGTACACTCCATAATGCTTGTATGATGACAAAATCTGCTAACAACATATTTCTCAGAGCATATCCCTGTTAAGAGATGCATGACTATATAGCCACAATGGGAGTGAGGGCTTCAATATATAAATTTTGGGGGAACAAAACTCAATTCCTGAAAGCTCCCTTCTTGGAGGGCTTGGGGATGTTGCCTGGGAAGGACACATGCTTATAGCATGACTGCATACCATATAAAAAACTGAACATTTAGGCTCTTCTCTCTATGTAAATTATACCTTCAGAAAACAAAACCACATGGGAAAAAGGTTTAGAGTTACATTTGAAATACAAATGGGACATTATCAGTGTGTCTTGCAGACTTTTGAAGATCTCCGAGTGTTGACAAAACAAACATCTTTGACATCTTTGTTGACAAGCAGACATCTTTGCTGGCACTGAGATGTCTCATTTTTGACAAAATGTAGTTCCTTGGTGATAATCATTGATTGTTTAGTGATCAGAAAGCAATATTTTCAGCATTTTACAGGTTAGCATGTTATTTTAATTGTATTAATGGATTAGGTTTATTTAGGAAATTGGGTTTGAGGTTGACGTGGACCAAATAATTTTTCCCATTTAAATATTCTATTTACTTCACAGGCTCCTTGTAAGAACCAGGGATAATGCATGTAAAGAACCCAGTCCTGTGCTGGCCCATGGCAACTGCTGAATGAATAACAATGTTAATTACAACAGAAGCTCACATGTATGATGTCAGGCCCAGAGGATGGTGTGGACGAGCAATATGAAAAAGTGAGTAGGGCAAGACATGGTGGGGGCCTAGTTATCAGGGCAAAGGCCTGAGACAAGGACTGGCTGGAAGTGAGGTTGACCCTGTGTCCCATCTTGTTTCTTGAGACAGATCTTGGGAATTGGGGTCAGAACTGGGCCATAGTCAGGGCCCTAGGTGCCAGGTCTGGGGGAAGCTGGGGTGTGGGACCAGTTGTGGGGCCTGGCAGCACCCAGCTTGTCTCATACAGGCTGGAGGGACCTCAACCAGCAAGGGTGTGCTCTGAACCGGATCAGAATGACCTTCTGGCTGGGGCTCAACCAGTCACGTATTCCTTTCTTCTTTTTTAGTTGGGTGCATTATTGGATGCCCGGTGAGAGCAAGACACCATTCTTGCAATTATGACTGGGGGTGAACAAAGAGGACAAGACTATTTACTCCTAGTTTTGAAAGAAGTATTAACATTTCTTTCCAAAAATTGTGGATGTCTTAATTTTTCCTTTAATTTTGTTCATTAAAAGAAAATGTATTTTATTGATCTATTTTGGGGTTTTGTTGGTGGTGCATATAGGCAAGTAGTCCCTCTTCCTGGTGAATTCTTCCTTTTCATTTTGCAACAAACCTCTGTATTTCATTTAAGAATGTGTTCTGTGGGGAGAAATGCCAGATATAGGGGACGGCGGGATGGAGGCAGCAAAGCACCTTGCCATGTATGCACCTATGCAACAATCCTGCATGATCTGCACATGTACCCCAGAAACTAAAGTACAATTAAAAAAAAAAAAAGAATGCGTTCTGCCTTAAAGTCTATTTTATATAAAATTAGTATACCTGTGTCCAACTTTTGGTCTTATTGTCTTCTTGGAATATTTTATCATTCATTTACATTCAACATTTGGTCATTATATTTTGATATATAATTGTGTTTCATTTGGTTTTTAATAAAATTTGAGGTTTTCTATCTTTTAATTAGCCAGTATAGCAAATTTATACCTATTGTGATTAAAGATACATTTTGGTATTTTTTACAATCATATTTTCACTTTATTATAACTTTGCTTCTTTCCTTCCTTAGCTACAAATTCATTTGAGTTTTCAATTCATTTATTGATTACTTGTAGTTTTTTTCCTACTTATTTAACAAAATCTAAGGTTGATGGTTTTTCTGCCTTCCTCTCACAAAAGACATCTTTTATCTTAGTTTTTATTCATTATTTTAGTTTTGTCTTTTTGAAAATTGCTATTAGTTTAGTTATTTTGCATATCTTAACAGCCAGTATTTACCAGCTCATTTGCTTATTACTCTTTACTGTTAAGTCAGTCGCTTTTCTTCTGAAAGTCATCCTATCGTCATTTTTTTTCCATCAATATGTTGTATTAGTCAAGTCCATGTCTTCCTATGACTCTAACAAATTACCTAAGACTGGGTAACTTATGAACAATTGAAATTTATTTCTCACACCTCTGAAGGTTGGAAGTCCAAGAACAAAGTATCAGCAGGTTCAGTTGTCTGGTGAGGGCTGCTCTCTGCTTCCAAGATGGTGCTTTATTGCAGCATCTTTAGAGGGGTGAACGATGTGGCCTCACCTGTCACAGAGAAGGAAAGGACAAAAAGGTGTAAATTCCCTCTATCAAGCCCTTTTATAAGGGCACCTAATCCCATTCATCAGGACAGAGTCCTCATGCCTCAATTACCTCCCAAAGGCCACATCTCCCAATACTGCCGCATTGGGGATTAAGTTTTGGAGGAGACAGAAACTTTCAAACCATAGAATGTCAGTATTTCATGTCTGAAAACGTCTTTATTTTGTCCTCACTCATAAATGCTAGTTTACCTAGTGCAGAGGTATTTCCCCCAAGAAAATTTCAAGATATTTCTCCATTGCCTTCCAGCCTTGATAGTACAGATGGGAAATTTTTCTAATTGCTATGCTTTGGAGGCAAATTAGTCTTTTCTTTACGGTGGTTTTAGAATTTTTTTCTTTGTTTTTGGTGTCTTCCATTTTCACCGTGATGTACCTGGTATAGACATATTTTATTAACCTTCTCAGGACTCACTGCTATTTCAGTCTGAGGATTCATGACTTTAGTCAATTCTGAAAGACTCTCAGTCATTATCATTGTTTTTTCACACATGGCTTTTCCTCCTGTGGCATAATAAAGAAAAATATCTAGTTTTTGCCCCATCACAGAGCTTCAAAAACCATTGGAATTTGCAGAGCCATAGGAGTTGTTTGTTATACTAATTAGGTGACTCATGGCAGCCCTGAGATAGCATCAGGGTGGAGGCTGGTCAGTAGAAAGGCCAGTCATGTGATTACTGGGTTGAAAATTTGGGCAAGCCCAACCTTCGACCTCTGGGCAGTGGTGTAGGGCTAGAGATTGAACTCAGTGACACAGCTGTCATACCTACATAATGAAAGCCCAATACAATCTCTGGACAGGAGGCTCAGTGGAGCTTCCTGGTTGGTGAATGCATTGATGTGCTGGGGGTGATGCGCTTGGATTCCATCAGAAGAGGGCATCAAAGCTCTGTGCTGCGCCTCTCCCCACGACCCTTGCTCTATGTGCTTCTCCATTTGGCTGCCCCTGATCTGTATTCTTGATAAGAAAGCAGTAACTGTGAACTATAGGGCTTTCAGTCAGTTCTATCAGCTGTTCTAATGAATGATCAAACCTGAAGGGGCTGTGGGACCCTCTGGATTTATCAATGAGTCAGAAATGTGAATGGCCTCTGAGACTTGATGTGAGATTTTTCTCATCAAGTTTTCTGAAGGGCTGAGCCCTTTAACTTGTGAGATCTGATGCTCCCTCCAGGTGGTTAGTGTCAGAATGTATTCCAGTCACTTAGTAGGGGTGAAACCAAAACATTTTGGAAATTGTAGCCAGCCAGGAAGAACTGCAAGTGTCTTGAGGACATCTGAAACTTGTGGCTGACGTCTTAAGGGGGGCAGTTCTGTGAAGGACTGTGCCCTTAATATGAGGGGGCTGCACTAACTCCAGGTTTCTAGGGTCAGAATTGAATTAGATTGTAGTATGCCCAGTTGGTATCAGAGAATTGGTGTCAAATATGACTCCATTGCCTAGGTTCCATTTGCATTTTTCTGGAGTTCCTATTTTATATATATATATATATAAAATCTTCTTTTTTATCTTTTGTGATCCAGCTTCTCTTTTATATTTTTCTTCTCATTATCTCTCTGTGCTGCATTCTGGCTAATTTCCTCAGCCCTATTTTCTGGTTAACCAGCTCTCTTTTGAGCTGTGCCTAATAATCTATTTTATTCAGCCACTGAGTTTTTAATTTTAGTGACTACATATTCAATTTCTAGAAGTTTTAAGGGATTCAAATCTTCCCTTTTCTTCTTATGTTTTATGGCCCTTTTATCTGTTAATCCTTTTAAATACAATTATTTCACTATAAACTTCTGATCTTTCTAGTATCTCAAGTTCTAGTGCATGCAAGTTTATCCCATGTGCTAATTCTTGCTCACGGTGATTAAAACTTCTGATTGTGACCTCAGTTTCTGAGGTTCTCCCTCCATGTCCCACCACAGGACTCCCATCCAAACCGGCTTATGGAAGTGCTTGGCATCGAGTGCTTTGTGTTTTCTTCCCCTAGGTATCTCTGATCCTGCACCATGTTAAAGTTAATTTATTGGTCAAGTGATTCCTGTGCCAAGCAAGTGGTGTAAATTTGAACACCAAGTTCACGTGAGATATAGGGCTAGGATTTTGGTACCTCATAAGAGAGTTCCTCCAACATCTGCCTCCAGAGATCAAACAGAGAAAAGCTTCATTTTTATTTTCTTGGGTCAGTGGGTAGATTCCTGTCTCCCCTCATTTCTGCCCATTTCTATCTTATTGAAGGTATAGCCCTCGAAGTGTGCTGGCTTTAAGTAGGTGACTCTGTTCTACCTTCTTGCCTTTGGAACTCAAGGTCTATTCTTCAGACTCAATGGGAGTGTTAAAACCCAAGCCCTCAGACTTTTATTTTTCTTAGTGAAAGCACATGACTCTTTAAACCCGTGTGATTATCTGGCTTTTAAATCCTACTTTTAGTTGAGCTGCTTGAGTAGAATTGACTGCTTTGAATACTTGCTGGACAGCTGTTACCTGGGGATTTCTTTTCCTTGCTTTCTTGGTTGATTCATTTTTTTAAGAAAATTGTGAATTACTGTTCTATGAATTGCACATTTTTTTTTTCTGTAGTACTCCCTCAAGCAATTTTTTTTCCCAGAAAGGGTATATGGGAGAAAACCTTTTTGAGATTTCCTCTCTTAAAACCTCTTCAATTCCCCTTACGTTTGATTGATAGTTTGACTGGGTATGGAATTGCTGGTCAAATTGCTCCATTCTTCTTGGCAAGGACTCAACCTCTGATTCCTCCATTGAAGGATGAGATGATTAAGGGGACTGATAAACCAATGTGTGTGATGAGGCTGGCAGAGGTCCTGGCTGGCAGATGTCTGGCTTAGGCCTATTGAGTAACAGGGCAAATGACTTGGTGTGTCAGTGACTTATTGAGGCTGTCCTCTAAGAAGAAACCCATAGGAAAGTCAGGGAAGCAGGATATGGTGGGGAACACTAAACAAAGATGTGGCTCCAGCCTCAGCATGATCCTACGTTCATTTTAAAGTGAAGGGGCCCAGGTTGTGTACCTCTTATCAATCAGCCGACAGCCTGCTCCCAGGGAGGTAGGTGTAACTTCTCAGGGGAGGGCAGTCCTCTGGGCAGTGCAGCTACGGGTCTAATCATCACAGCAGCTGGGGGTGGGGGCTCTGCAATCGACATCTGGGTGGGGTGCCAACAGTGTTATTTCAACATTTAATAAATGATTGTGCCTTTTCCTCTTCTCTCCCTAGCTGTGTCCCATTTGAGGATATATGCCGTTGTGGACAGTAGAGAATACATGATGCCTGTTCTGGAAAAATGGGCCTCATGTTAGTCAACCATAGAAGAGACTGCAAATTCCTGTTTTGGATGTTACTGGGAATGCCAGAAGAATATGACACACTTTTGTCACATTCAGGAGCCTGCGGGCTCTGGGTTAGAGAGTTGAGACCATTCCCATCTGATGATGCACCGGATGAGTGGTAGGCACAGTGAAAAGCAGAGTGAGAATAGGGAGGTAAAGTAGGGGAGACCTAAGGACAAGACCAGAGGTTGAGTCCAGGTGGAGGAAGGCCTTAGACTGTGAGCAACAGGGCATCGCTGATGAAGCCAGCCAGAAGGAAAAAACGCATGCCCCCAAACCATTAGAGAAAACGGTGGCCAGAATATTGACCAACTACTAGGTGTTCCTACAGGAGTCAAGAGATCAGTGAGGACTTTTGGGGACTGTGAGGTCTTCTGGGGACACTGGGATCTGAGCCAATCTCTAGGGGATGAAGAGGACTTGGGTTGGGGAAGAAGGGATGGGGAAGGCATTCTAGTCAGGGGGAACAGTGCAGGCAAAGGCAGGAGAAGGGGGCTGAGCTCAGCATCCTCAGAGCATCACATGGGGCTGCTCTGTTGGGCAGTAAGTGCCATCTTGCTATCGAGGAGGTGGCTCCAGGGTGCACAGGAGCCCTCACGGGGGTCTGAATCCTGCCACTATGTCCCCAGCAGAGTACCTCATGTGTTGGAAAGGACAAAATTGGTTTTTTTCATATGTAAGCTAAAAAAGTGGATAATTCCATAGGGCCACGGGAACACCCGGAAGGGACAGGAACACCCCAAGGCCTGGGAGCTGGGGAGCTTTGGGTCTTTGTGCTGCCAGGACCTGGGAATTCAGAGACCAGTCAAGGGGAGCAGCAAGATCACCATTCCTGGAGGGGTCCTACAGTTTTCCCTCCTCGGGAGAAGACAAGCACTGGGGGAAGTCTAGGTGTGTAGCATGGGTGGGAGTAAAGTTGGCCAGCTGCAGAGGAGGTCCCAATTTCTGGTAAGTGGCCTGTCTTTGGATTTGTCTTCCGAGGTGGCTTGCTCTGTGGCTCCATTCCCATTGCTGCATGAACATGTCCACGCTTTCTGTGTTACTGGCTGAGCTGTGTCCCTTGTATTCATCTGCAGAAGCCCTAGCCCGCAGGACCGCAGAATGTGACTGTATTTGGACATACAACCTTTCAAGAGGGGATTAAGGGAAAATGTGGTCATACGGGGGGACTCTATAATCCAAGATGTCTGTCGTCCTTAGAAGAAGAGCACTTTTGGGTATACACAGTCACCAGGGATGCGTGCACAGAGGAAAAAGCCAGATGAGGACACAGCTAGACAGTGGAGTCAGCAAGCCAGGAAGAGAGGCCTCAGGAGGACCCAGCCCTGTGAACACTTTCCCGCCCGCTCTGCTTGGCTTCTTTCTGCCCTTCCATCAAGATTCCCCTGCAATGAGACCTCCTGGGAATGCTCCCCTTTTCTGGGCTCCCTCAGGCCTGTCGCCTCCTTTCTCAGAGCAGTGACCAGCCCTGGGGTAAGATCTCTTGGTCACTATCCCATCAGCTGGCAGGTGTGCTCCCTGGGAGGGGCTGACTTCTCCATCCCTGTGTAGCACAGTCCTGGCCCAGCGCTTGGTGAGTGCATCCTGCATTGGCTCAGACGTGTTGATGGCTTCTCTGGGCATCAGTGCCTTTCCCGGCTGCCCACCACACCCTTGCATGTGCTGTGCCTTCTGCTGCTTCCAGACCGACTCCCACTCATCTCTGCAAGGCACATGCTGGCGTCACCTGCTCAGAAGCCTCCCACCTTGGGCTGGTGTTCCACTCCCCTCTGCTTCCCCCACAGCTCACTGGCCCCTCTGTTTTTGTCACTGCATGTCATGACTCTTTCTGCCATGCCAGGAACTTCCTCATCTTCATGGCATCACCTGTTGTTCACTGCACTGAGTGAGCTGCCCCGAAGAAGGGGTGAAATCAGGAAAGAACTGGCCAATCTGTAACCAGAACTGAAGGGAAATTAGAGAGTTCAGAAATTCTTGGGTTTTCTGGGTTAGGAAATCAAACTATTTTTCGTCTTTAGCCTCTCCCAGAGCAAGAGCAAGACACAGCCTTGTTAAGACTTCTAAAAGTCTGAAGGTGGCACTTTATAGAATCCCTCACCGGAAACAGAAGGCCACCTAGCAAGACAGAAGGCATGGTCTCACTGAGTCCCATGATGCCCAAGTGCCGGCATGCAGTCTAGACAGCAGGGCTGGTCTTGCGAGGAAGCTGCGGCGTGCTTGTTGGCATGTGGAGGGAGCCACCATCAAACACATGGAAAATCCAAGTGTCTGAGGGAGTTCTGTTGGCAAAAGTGCTGCCCGCCTAAAAGAGATGGTGACGGTTCAAGATGTGAATCAATCTCCAGGTTCTTGATTTGCTCCAGGCAGGGGAAGGCTGAGAAAGCTGCTCAGGGCTGTAGAAGTGCATGTTCCCCAGTGCCCTCATCACATGGGATGGGGGAGGATGATGGAAAAGGAAGGAGCTTTCCTGGAGTGGCCCCAGGAGCCGTGGAGAGTGATGGCAGGAACGCTGTCCCCAGGGAGCAGACCCAGGGCCTGATCAGAGGGTAGTCCCTGCCCTTAGGGCAGGGGGCCTTGCAGTATTTTCCCAGGAGTGTGTTGAATTTCTCTGGACAGTTGTAGTTCTTGGCCTCTGGATAAACAGGAGTCGTGGACTTGCTATATTCACAAGACCCTGCACCTCAAGGCTGACGCTGTGATGGGGTGAGGCTTCTGGAACGTCTTGGGAAAGGTACATGTGTTTAGCATGTGCACAGGAAATGATAGGACAAACTGTGGGAATTTAGATTACTATTCAGCAAACACTGGCTTCTTCTTTCTCCTGCTAGAGACAATATATTTCCCCACTCCATGGATATATGCTGACTTTGGTCACAGGACTTCCATTGACCAATGAAATGTTGGCAGTTCACAGATGAGAAAGGCTTGAAATGTGCTTGTGGTGTTTGGTTTGTCTTCTTGCCATCTTCACTTCACATGGTCTTTCCCTTGGGTCACTGTCATCCCTTTCCTAAATCAGATTTGAGACCAAGCCACAGGGAAAAGTCAACCCCAGCTAGACCCACAGCTGAGCCAAGCTCATCCTCAGTGGTGATGAGATCAGTGGCCTCTCCCAACTAACTAGCATCTGTGAATGACAATGCATGAGTGATGATGTTTTGAGTGACAGAGTCTGGAGTGGTTTGTTATGCAGCAATAGCTGACTGATACACCTTCCTTCCAGGGAGAATAGGTGGCAACCAAAGAAATCACAGGCAGACCTGTTTTCTGGGAGCAGCTATTGAAGAGGCTCACAAAACAGCCTGCAGTGGAAGCAGACAGAGCTGTGGCCCTCGATCCGTGAGCAAGGGTCCTTCTCTCAGTTTTCACTTGGCCTCCCTAGGCTCCAGCCTGAGTCCCTGCAAGCTGTTCTGAGAATAATGAAAAAAGGAGGATGATGGGGCCGTGGGTTCACATAAACACCCTAACAGGATTATTTTCTTTAAATTAAGATGGAATGCGCCTTGTTCTTTTCAATTATAGGAATAATAAACATTCTCTTCTCTTGATCAGTTTTCCTAACTACAGGCAATGCTGTTAACTGTAAAATGCCTAACACGGACTCAAAGTACTGTCTCCATTACATTACCATTAAAGCTGCCACCCGACAGTTATAGTCAGTATTAGTTTTGAGCTACAGAAGGGAGATTTGATTTATCAAAAAATCCCACACCGGTGGGACAGATTTATGGGACCTCAGCAAATGTTTTTTTAACAAAAATTATAATTTTAAATACTCCATTAAATCTTATGCCAGCCCATGTATTTAAACAAAATTCAAGTGGGCTTATAGTCTTCTCTTTCCCTTGATAATTAATCAGACGAAAGTTGATCTTTAAAATGGAGTTAGCAATTGCCTTGAAAAATACAAATTCTCGATTCTTTTTCCTAATCTGTCTGTCCCATCCGCCAGTGGCCTCTGACTGGGTCTTTAGGGGGTTAGCACTGCCGCTGTTGGATGAAGTCTGACTGGGCCTTTAGGGGGTCAGTAGTGAGTTTGCTCAGATAAACGTCGTGTAAGTGGGACTTGTTACACTGTCTGATCTCACTGCAGTGTGCATAGTTCTCCCGTGTCTCCCTTACCAGCCTGTGAACTCTCCTGGGGTAGGAATGAGATCGTGTTTGTGTCTGTGCCCCTAGCGCCTCCGAGGGTGCTCTACACAGATGTGCCTCCATTGTTGATTAGGACTGAATGGCAGAGGTTAATCTCCCAAGGCCCCTGGGGAACAGAAGCCCCCGATGCATGAGTCAATCACATCTGCACAAATTCAAGCACAGTTGCTATTGGCGCCCATTTACCATAATCAAGGATGAGCACTGGAGTCAAGAATGTGCCTGGCAAGTTGGGGTAAGGAAGACTCCAGTGGAGGCCCTGCTCAGGAATGTCGGCTCTTTCCTGCTGTTACCTTGTGTCCCAGCCTGACTGGTGAAGACATGAGTGGGATGCCCTGTTGTCAGGCCTGCAGCATCAGGTGGGGATGCACAGCCAGGACATGCTCTTTCTGCACCCTGTGCCACCACACCGCCACCAGCTTGTTCACATGTCTTCCCCTTTCACCGCCAGGAACAAGCAGCATGAAGGCCAGAGGGTCCTCATCTCCATTTGGAGCTACAAAACACCCAGCCAGGCTCTGAAACCCCAACTCAGAGGGTCCCCACTCAAGTTAGCCCAGAAGCCATTTATGATTCTCTCAACTCACTGATGTAGTCCTTCCCTGGATCCTCACAGAACTCAAATTAGGTCTTGGTGGGACGCTGATTATAAAGTCACTCAGTGCTTGCTTATACCTCTACACATTCTTCTGACTGAATTAGATTGTGGCAACAGTTTCTGGTCTCCTTCCTGCATCTTCTGTCAGTTGTCTGTAAAGTGGGGTGTGCGGGCTTTGGAGTGTGACAAGCCCATGCTCTCCCCATAGCTCTGCCCCCTGTCTGGATTTCCAGAGTTGATAAGTTCCTGAGAGCTGGGGCCCTATGAAAAGGCCCTAAGTAGGGTGGTGGATGGAGAATCCCTAGGTCTGGGGCCGCCCAGACATGGTCACTTACTGCTAGAGGCTCAGGGCATGAGGTGTGATGCAGGCTTGGTGACCTGGCTCATGGGTGGAGCGTTTCTGTACACTGAGGTGAAGCTGGAGTGCTGGGGGTGGGGGCTGCAGCACCTTGCTGCTCTCACCTGGAGACTAAAGTCCCCGGGAGCCAGCCCACCACCACAGCCTTTTCTCAGGTGGGTCTTTGGGAGTGAACCAAAGAGTGAGGGTAGTGTGGGGCGAGGAAGCAAAAGACCCCCAAACCTTGAATGAGTCTAGCTCATTCTTCTCCAGTGCTTAATGCTCATGTGTGGCTGGGTGGTGCTCTGCTGCCGACTTCTCAGAGTCCCGGTGAGTCTTCTAGCAGCTGGCTCTGATCAACACAATGGCCATCCTCTCCCTTCCCTGCCACCTACGACAGAAGGAGATGGTGCCACATCTAAGAATTCAGTTGGGCCCCTCTGAGTTGGGGTTTCAGAGCCTGGCTGGGGTTCTTTTGTAGCTCAAAGTGGACATGAAGAACCTCTGGCCTTCATGCTGCTTGTTCCTGGGGGAGATGGCGTGGCTTGGAGTGGGAAGGCAGGCTTAAATAGAATTGACTGAAGGCCATTGGTTTGGACTGAGCTCCTGCCCTAGGCCCCACAGATAGGACCAAACCAGAATCAAGTCACTTGTGTCAGGTGCCGTGTCATAAAACCGAACTTGGAAATGGGCCAGTTTTCTTTTTAAAATTAGGAAAAATTCATCACAACCAATCAGAAAAGGCCTGGTGTTCCTGAGCTGCCGGCCAAATAAGGAAGTCTCTCTCTTTTAACCCTATTAGGAATGTCACTTTGAAACCACCCATCTGTCTTTTGTTCTCTGTGTCTGCTTCCCGCTTCCCTTTTTGTCTATAAAGCCTACCTGCTCTGCTCAGCTCAGTGGAGCACCCATTTCATACATAGGATGCTGCCTGATTCATGAGCTGCTAATAAAAGCCAATTAGATCATTAAACTCATTTTGCTGAAATTTTGTCTTTTAACAGCGGGGAGAAGGAACAAAAAGAAAGAAACAGTCTTTCACAATAATCAGATGTACTAACTCCTGAGTAGAGCAGCTTTGTGCATTTTGGGGAGTTAGGAAAATGATTTTTGTCTTCTTATTGCTTTATGTAAGGAGTACAAACTCAAGGGCCATTAGCACCCTTGGTCATGCCTGATCATTTCTAAACTGCATGGGCTGTAAGGTGTGCAGTTCTTTTGCATCAGCCTAGACACCTTCTGTCATGGGTAGATGCTATGGGAGATCCACTCACAGGCCCTTCTGCTGCAACCCAGCACAGATCCAGGGGTCCTGCAGCCTCAGGGGCAGAGCACAACCCAGGTTACAAAGGGGCAAGGCAAGGCCCACCCCCACCCTGCCCCCCAACTCCCAGGGCACTTGAGCTGGTGCAACTAGAATATTTGCAAGGCCTTCAAAATGCCCCCTCCTACGTGAAGATCCACCAGCTTCCTGCTGCCTGTTCTCTCCGACCTGAAGCCACTGCTGGGATTCAGCTTTGGAGACCGCATTAGGCCTTCAGACCTTCAGATTTTCTCACCAGGAGCCACAGCTTGGCCATGGCTTTGAGGGGCTAACATTTCCTTTTTCAGAGTATAGTTACAAAGTTCCCAACCAGACAGTGTTACTGCTTAACTCTCTCCTACACACTTATGTTCATTTAAAAATAAGGAGGAAAGGGGCCCTTGATTTCTCCTCTCCACCCACCCGCGGACAGGGGCTGTGTTCTGGCACGCAGTCTCAGCTTTGCAGACAACAGCAGCTGGTTGCCATGGGCATGGGAGGTCACCGATTCCAGGGAATGCTGGGAAAGCCATTTGAGTGCTGCCTCTTCACCTCCTTTTCCTCCCTCTGCCCATGGTGAACTCTGGGTGCGTCTTACTTGGGTGTGCATTGTTTCCATGCTGTCCAAGTGGCTTTGCTTCCTTTGTCTGTATCCCGAAATGATGGGATGTCCTGTTTTGGAAAGCTGAGCACTAGGCTCAAGCCTAAGAAGAGGGCAGCACGGCCACTGTTGGATGAAGTCTTCCAGGGTAGAGAAGCTGGGCAGAGTCTCGGGGTGAAGTCTCTGTGTTGCAGTCCAGCTTTAGCTTCCTTGAACATTTCCAGGAGTCCTTGAGAAGAACGGGGTCTCGTTGGGCTGCAGCCTGTGCCTGTATTGCAGTTTGGATGTTTGTACTCTCTAAATTTGATGTTGAAATGTGATCCCTGATGTTGGAGGTGTTTGGGTCATGGCGGTGGATCCCTCATGGATGGCTTAGTGCCAACCTCACGGTCATGAGTTACCCACAGATCCGATTGTTTAAGAGTCTGGTGCCTCACTCCTCTCTCTCAGTCCTGCTCTTGCCATGTGACATGTCTGCTGCTCCTTTGCCTTCCACCATGAGTGGAAGCAGCCTGGGATCCTCACCAGATGCAGGTGCTGACACCATGGTTCCTGTAAAGCCTGCTGAACTGTAAGCCAAGTAAACCTCTTTTTAAAATAAGTTGCCCTGCCTGAGGTATTCCTTTTTTTTTTTGAGATGGAGTCTTGCTCTGCCCCCAGGTTGGAGTGCAGTGGCCTGATCTCATCTCACTGCCACCTCCGCCTCCTGGGTTCAAGCTGTTCTCCTGCCTCAAACTCCTGAGTAGCTGGGATTACAGGTGCCTGCCATCACACCCAGCTAAATTTTGTATTTTTAGTACAGATGGGGTTTCATCATGTCAACCAGGCTGGTTTTGAACTACTGACCCCGTGATCCACCCATCTCAGCCTCCCAAAGTGCTGGGATTACAGGAGTGAGCCACTGTGATACAGCCAGACAATGGACATCTGGCAGAAAGAGGGTCAGAAGGAACCTGCTCTTCCATATCGCCTCCTTCTCGGCTCACCACATGCCACTTCCAGGAGCTCCACCTCTGGGCAATGTGTCAGAGCAGAAGATGCTTCTGTGGGCTGAGACAATGCTCTGGGCAGATCCCAGCAGCAGGCATGGAGGAAAGGGGAAAACTTCATCAGCGCCTGGAACAGACCAGGCAAATCCACACAGCGACCCAGGTCTGAGTCACCCAGGCCCTTTGTCTGGAGGTTGAAGGAACCCCACATTGTGGATCTTGGTAGTAGCAACCCTTCAGTCACTGCCCTGGCATGAATGGGATGTCGTCCGTATCTGCCACTTCATTTATCCTGGGGTCTTTAATTGCTTCTCTCCTGTTGGAGAGCTCTTCCACCTTTTCTTGGCTTCCTTTTTTTTCCCCTCATTCATTCTAACTTGGTGGAGCACATCTTCTAGCTTTTTATCTTTTGAGAAAGGGACCACTGAATGTATATTATTTTGAAAACTGCACATCTGACAATGATTTTTCCTCACTCGATACTCATGTATGGTTTGGCTGAATATAGAGTTCTAGGCTGAAAGAGATTTTCTTTCAGAATTTTGAAGGCAACCCTTTACTGTTTTCTTCCTGTGTTACTGGTAAGAAGGCCAAAGCCATTTTGACATATGATTCTTTGTTTGGGCTGTTTTTTCATTTGGGTATTTTTTGACTTTTTTCCTTGAATCAAGTGATCTGAAATGCCACAAAAAGGGGACATGTTAGAGTATGTTTTCATCCATTATGTTGGGCTAATGGGTAGGCCCTTTTAATGTAGCAGTTTATGAACTTCATTTCTGGGTTAGTTTCCTGATTAATTTCATCAATTATTTCCTTCCTTCGATTTTCTTTTCTCTTTCTTTCTGGAGTTCCTGTTATTTACATGTTGGATGTCCATTAATTTGCTATTTTATTTTCTGTTTCCCAATGCTTGTTTTTATACTCTACTTTCTTGAATCCACTTGGTGGATTGGTTGGTTTGCAATGGAAGGGCACACTTACAGGCGAGTGTGAGATTGCTTGCAGCCTCTAGGAGTTAGCTAGCCTTGGGATGGGCGGGCCTTCTAAGGTAAGCAAGGTCCCAGACATCAAAGCATCAGAATCTTATTTTTAAATATTTCTATTAAATTTTCCATTTCTGCTATCATACTTTTAATTTCCCAAGAGCCCTATTTTGTTTTCTGAATTTTCCTCTTTTATAGCATCCTGTTCTTGTGTCATAGATGCAGCATTTTTCCTTATCTAATTCTGTAGAGATATTAGTTATGGTCTTTTTATTTGTACAGTTTTTGTTATCCTGAATGGTCATCTGTTTATGATAAAAAATGGGAGCCTGAACAGGTGACAGAAGTCTGAGGGCCTGGGTGAGTCTTGTCAACTTGGAGCTTCACTGTAGAACTCATTGGGGAGCCCTTGATGAGAGTGCATTTAGGTCTTTCTTTTTGGGCTGTGTAGAGTCCACAGAGAACAGTCCTTCAGTTCCTGTACAGAGGGCTGTTTTAAAATATGGATCAGGGGCCAGGTGCTGTGGCTTATGCCTATAATCCCAGCACTTTGAGAGGCCGAGGTGGGTGGATCATCTGAGGTTAGAAGTCCAAAACCAGCCTGGCCAATGTGACAAAACCCTGTCTTTACTAAAAAGAAAAATACCAAAATTAGCCAGGAGTGATGGTGCATGCCTATAATCCCAGCTACTCAGGAGGCTGAGGTAGGAGTATCCCTTGAACCCGGGAGGCAGATGTTGCAGTGAGTGGAGATTGCACCACTGCACTACAGCCTGTCCAACAAGAGTGAAACTCCATCTCAAAAAAAAAAAAAAAAATGGATTGCGTTATTTTCAGGTATGGTGAGGCCAACAGATCAGGAGATGGGTGCCACTGAAGAACTAGTTTGTTATACTCACAGATCCCAAGAGAATCGGCTTGCCACACCATGGATACCACCTAGGGAAGCACCAGGGTTGGTCAGGAGGCAGAGGAAGTGGAGGATACCACACCTGGCAGAGACAGTGCAGCTGTCTAGATGCAGGATGCTAACAAGCAGCAGTGCCTTGCCGTCTGTGGATCCAGTTAGTGAGCCTAGAGCAGCCTAAGGCATATTATCTCCATGTGGCATGTTAGTGCATGTTAGATGCAGGATGCTAACAAGCAGCAGTGGGTGCCGTCTGTGGATCCAGTTAGTGAGCCTAGAGCAGCCTAAGGCATATTATCTCCATGTGGCATCAAGCCACATGTTCACTGTGCCAGTTGTTTTGAAGGTACCTGATTTGTTTTGATCAGGGATAGACACACTGACATGGAAATGACTGTCATGATGGAAGAAGTTTTTTATACTCATAGTTTCCCGGAAACAGGAGGCAGGACGTGTCCTATAGGGCCACACGGGGAAGCACCAGGGTGGGTCAGGAGGCAGAGGGAGTGAGGGGAAACTGTGGGCAAGGGCCTTTTTTGTGATTTCTGTGGGAAGGAATGGGCGAGACAGTGTAAGTAGGTTTAGCAATGGGTAGTCTGAATGACCTCAAGTGATCTCTGCTGAAGAGGGGCTGAGCCCACTTCTGGTCCCTGGTGCTGAGAACATCACAGTAGGTGGGTAGTGATCTGGAGTGTGAGAGCTCCATAAATAAGGTGGGTGGAATTGTAGGCTCTGGATTGGTTGGTTTGCAATGGAAAGGCACACTTACGGGCGAGTGTGAGATTGCTTGCAGTCTCTAGGAGTTAGCTAGCCCTGGGAGGGGTGGGCATTCTAAGGTCAGCAAGATCCCAGACATCAAAGCATCAGAATACAGAAAATAAAAAGAGATGGTTCACGCAGGGGTCAGAGTCTCACTGCTGACATTCTGGATACAGAGGGCCAGAGGCCTCTACATTAATCGTGCCACATGCACACAATCACCCAGACAGCTGTTTTGGATCCAATATTCATGCTCTTGCCAGTGTCTGGCACCCCCACTGCAAGCTTCTGCAGAAGGGGAGGAGGGGCAGTTTCCAGGGGCAAGAAGTGGGGAAGGGGCTTCTTATGCATCCCCCCAGCCCTTTCCTTTAGCCTGTCCCCATCTGCCCACAACACAGAAGACCCTGGCACTGCCGGCCCCTGAGACATTTGAGCAGTGGTGGATGAGGTTGGGAGCGTAGGCAACCACAGGGAGGAGAATTTTATCAGTGTTACTGTTTAAAATTGCCCATGTGTGGTGGTAGGAGCAGCAGACTGACTGGTGGTCGGTTTTATTCTTGCATTACTTTTTCTGTACATACGCATGCTCTTACCACTTGCAGCAGGGGCCTATGGCTTCCACGACTGTCCCTGCCCCTCCCCTGCGGCATGCCACTGGCCTTCAGGATGCTGCAGCATCACTTGGGATGGGTCTCCTTTTCCTCTGTTGCTGGCTTTGGATCTGACTGTCTCGGGCCTGCCAATTTAGTCACCTCCAGCTACTGAAATTTAATTGCTGCTGTCTTCTCTCCTGTTCTCCCATCTCTGTGGGTTTATGATTTTAACAAATCCTTTAATATAGTTTTAATGGAATTTCAGGAGGGAGAAAAATTAGATAAATGCATTCAATCCTCCATCAGAAACCAGGAGACTCTTTAGGAATTATTTTCATAAACATCCTCACATCCCTAATTCTTCTCTGGAGCATTCTGGATCCACAGAACCTAAGCCACAAGGAGCGCAGCACATTAAGATTTTTAAGTGACAGCAATTGAAACGACCTATCCATCCACTGACCCCTGCGAACTTGCTCACCAGGCCCCTGGTGTGAAGAGGTGGTTTGCGTGGTGGAGGGGGCTTCCAGGGCCACAGGTTCATGTGCTGGAGTATTGCACAGCTCAGAAAGGGAGGGTGATCTTCAGGGGTCCCACCACATTCATCCTTCCCACCCTTATCCACTATTTCCATTTTCTACCATCAGCCATTTAAGGCATATCCCGGATCATATTGTTCCCCTGCTTAAAACCCTGCAGTGCCTTGTCTCACTCAAAAGATGCAACCTTCTGACACAAACCATGTAGTTCTGCTTGATCTGGGCTGTGGTTCCTTCCCCTCGTCCTCTCCTGCTCCTCACTCTGCACCTCCCATGGACTACCCTGGGCTTGGAGGGACCATCTCTGCTCCTCCTCTTGCTTGACCTCCCCACTTTCTGGTCTCAGATTGTGTCAGATCCAAATGAAGCCTTGCCTGAGCACCCCTCTGTCCTGGCCCTGCCTCCCCTGGGAGTTACTGCCTGCTCTACATCAGGCCAAGGCTGGTCTGTGTGGTTTTACATCAGCTGACAACTGCCCATGTGGGAGGGAAGGCAATGTCCAGACTGTAGACATTTCCTTGTAGTGTAAGAGGGAAGCCGACAAGAATCCCCAGGTAAAAGACTGACTAAAGGGATCCAAGAATGGGCCCAGAAATGGGGAGCCGAAAACTTTGGGGAAGACTCAAACAGTCCAGGTGCAGCCCTGAGAGGGTGGCATTGTGAAGTGACTTGCACAGGTAGACAGTCCTGGGCAAGAACCCAAGCTCTGAGACTTCTTAGTTCTGTGCTGGTGTCACTTAAATGTCCTAAATCTCAGTATCCTCACCCATAAATTGGAGAAAAAAAGAGCAACCCTTTCACAGGCTATTGTGGCAGGGATTGATTCGGTGATGGCATTGGTGAGGCCTCTCTGGCTGTTCCTGGCACAAAGAAACTCAGTACACTTGGAATCCTTGCCCTCTGGAGGTTCCAGGAAAGTGGAGAGCTGTGGCCTGAACCGGATGGTGGAAAATAGTGAAAAGAACTGATGATGGAGGTGGAGCACAGGGAGGGCGCACTGGATGGTCCAGAGTAAGTGCGTGGGGAATGAGAGGAGGGTTTTAGTCCCCAGGACTGGTAGGGGTTTCTAGAGGGGATGGGCTCAGACAGTCCCTGGTGATGTGAACCAGGTGGGCACTGTGCAGGACGCTGCTCTTGGGTTCAGCAGCAGGGTGGGGAGTCAGTGACAGGTCTCCGCAACATGTCACAACACGCTCCCTGGGGACTCCTAGCAGTTCCTGGCTCACCTCCTTCGGCAAGTGACTCTGTGGGCTCTGTCTCTGGGTGTCCGTTGGTGTCAGCTCCCACCTGGCATTTGACAGAGGTGGCGTTCCTATGCCCCACTCCAAACTCCAAACAGAAGTGAAAGCCTTCTGAATTCCCCAAGGCAGAGAAAAATGCAGAGCTTTCACTGCAAGCAAATGGGAAGATATAGTTCTTTCTCTGTTTAAAAGCCTCATCAAGGGGATGGGAGCCTAGTCAGTTTTTACCAGTTAACACCATAGCATGGGAAGAGCCTTTCTTCTGGCAGGATGAGCCTTCTGTTTTCATTTCTCATTAACTTGCCCCATTTCTGCTAAGATTCTATTCCTGAGAATTGCCTCTGTCTCTCTCATCTCCCTGCATGCAGCAATTCAGTAGGAAGTCAGGATACAAGGAGGAAAGCTTGGCACAAGGTCTTTGGACCTTTGCTGAATCTCTCTGGGTTTTGGTCTGAAGTGCAGCATCTATGAAGCTGTGCACTCTGGAGGCGTGCAGGCCAGCACACATCACCTGCACATACCCACAATTTACAGGGGGCCAGCTGGTAGGGGCATGATGCATTCTGACATCAGTCCCAGGGGAACTTCATGGAGGGTTATGCTGAGACCGGGGATGGTCTCTGTAATGCACCTGGCACAGGGCTTGGCAATTGAAGGTGCTCAACAAATGAGTGACTAAAAAGGAACCAACCCAAATGCCCATCAATGATAGACTGGACAGGGAAAATGTGGCACATATACACCATGGAATACTATGCAGCCATCAAAAATGGTGAGTTCATGTCCTTTGTAGGGACATCAATGAATCTGGAAACCATCATTCTCAGCAAACTGACACAAGAACAGAAAATCAAACACTGCATGTCCTCACTCATAGGCGAGTGTTGAACAATTAGAACACATGGACACAGGGAGGGGAGCATCACACACTGGGGTCTGTTGGGGGGAAATAGGGGAGGGACAGTGGGGGGTGGGGAGTTGGGGAGAGATAGCATGGGGAGAAATGCCAGATATAGGTGAAGGGGAGGAAGGCAGCAAATCACGCTGCCATGTATGAACCTATGCAACAATCTTGTATGTTCTTCACATGTACCCCAAAACCTAAAATGCAATTTAAAAAAGGAAAAAAAGAGAAATAGAAAAACTGATTTCAAAGAGCAACACATACACTCAAGTGGAATTTTCCATTGCAGCCCAAGCTGTGGCCTAGGGGCACACAGTGGGGCAGGGCCAGCTAGCACCCATTCAGTTGATAAAAGCGGGCACCCACAAAGGCAATGAAGTGTAGCTACTGGGATAGGGGAGGGGAAAGGCTTCATCTGAGTTCTCCAGTTCCAAATGCCATGGAAGTCTAGAACGCTCTTTGGAAAAAAGAAGTGTAAAGTTTATTCTCTGTAGGTTTATTGCCGAGTTAAAAATGAGGAAACTGAGGCCAGCTCAAGAAAATTAGATGCCAATTTATTCAGCTCCCAGATGAGGTTCTGTGGTCCCGGGGAGAGGGGCCAGGGAAGTCATATCTGACTCCTCTCAGGAGTGGGGTTTTATAGGGAGTGAAGGCGTTTGATTGGATTTGGAGAAACAGGATGTGGACGGGCTGAGCTGCTATTGGTAGGTAGGTGGGATTTCCGGTGAGCAGGCTAAGTGCTGAGTGCAGAGGGGATTTCCAAGGGTGGGGTTAGGTGCCGAGTGCAGAGGGGATTTCCAAGGCAGAGCTAGATGATGGGCATATTCTGATAATGTAATTTTCAAGCAGGGAGGGAGATGGGCGTGTTCGAACTGGTTGCCCAGCGAGGCAACCAGCCTCACGAGAAGTATCTGAGTAAGCAACATTCTCCCTGGCCCCCAATTTCTTCCTCTGCAAAAAGAGGACTGTAGTGTATGCTCCAGGTTGTTATAGTTAAATGAGATAGAGTGACAAGCAGCTGAGAAACTAGAAAGCATCTATAAAGATGCCTCCTTCTTGCCTGGAAGAGTCTCTGGCTGTATGTGATGGAGCCAAGACACGCATGAGGAATGAAGGGATAGAAGGGAGGGTCCATGAGGCATGTGTGGAGAACAAAGCCTGGGAGATTCAGCCAATGCTGGAAAGGGTGGGGAGGAAGGGGAGGGTGGAGTGTGGCAGGGTCTGGAAGGCAGCCCTGCTAGGAGACTGGGATCCCTTGTTCAGGTTGTTCTGGACTGGTCAGCCTGGGAGGTACATGAGATACTTCCAGAGTGCTGATAAATGATCATTTGTTTACAAACTCTCCCACTGGTCAGCAGGAATGTTGGTGGCCTCTGCTCATTGGCCAAGAGGAAGGCTATCCTGAAATGCATGTCCCAGAAGTGCATGCGCACACACACACACACACACACACACACACACACACACACACAGAGAACAGCTGCACCCTATGCCATTGTGGCTTTAATTTGCATTTTCCAAATAGCTATTGATGTTGAATATCTTTCCACATGCTTATTTGCCATGTGTACATCCTCTTCTGTAAAATACATCTTCCTATCTTCTGTCCATTTTCTAAGTAGATTTTTTTAACTTTGGCCATTGCATTTTGAGAGTTATTTTTATATTTTAGATATTAGTCTTTTGTCAGATATGTGCTTTGCAAATATCTTCTCCCAGTCTATAGCTTGTCTTTTAATTGTCTTTAAAGGGCCTTTCTCAGGGCAAAAGTTTTCAGTTTTGATGAAGTCCAATTTATTAATTTTTCCTTTCACAAATTATGCTTTTGGTATCATATCTAAGAGTTCCTTTCCTAATTCTAGATTCTGAGGATTTTCTTGTGTTTTAGTCTAAAAATTTTATAGTTTTATGTTTTACAGTCAAGTCCATTATCCATTTTTTTTTTTTTACCATGTGTGAAACTTACACTGAGGCTTGCATTTGCTATGGGTGTCCAGCTGCTCCAGCCCCATTTGTTGAACCAGGAATCTTAAATATTTTTGAAAGCACTAATCAGTCATTTTAATACTAATATCTGATAACTCACTTGTGGTCACTTGAAGGTTTGTTTCTTTTGTCTGTTTTTTCTCTTTTTTTTTTTTTTTTTTGACTAATATCTGATAACTCACTTGTGGTCACTTGAAGGTTTGTTTCTTTTGTCTGTTTTTTCTCTTGATCCTGTTTTTTGGGGGTATACCTGTTAATATGTGTTTGGATACTGGACATTACAAATCAAACATCATAGTGGCTATAGATAATATTTTCCTTCAGAAAGTGTTTACCCTATCCTCCATCAGTGAATGTGGAATAGTAGACATCTTTATTTTTGTTAGGGGCTGAATGCTTTGAAACTTAGTTTCATGTTTTGGAGGGACTGGTTTGCCTCTTGTGTACACACCCACTTTCAGAGTCTAGCTTTCCCAACCAATATCCTGGAGTATTTACCAAGGCCTATCTTCCTGTGTGGGTCAAAAACTCCAATTTTTATTTCCCCAGCATCCAACTCTCTAATCAATTGCATTTCAGATACTTTCTGTTTGGTTTCTTTGTCTTTAGCCCAGTGCTGCATAAGGGTGTTTTGGAGGGTGGGGAAGAAATAGATGCAGTATGTTTGTTTGACTTTTCTGCACCTCCCTACTTTCAGGCCTCTGAATCCTTCACGTTCTGTTTCTGCATACTCAGACTCTAAGTATTGTCTCCTCCGTCCCATGATGTTGCCGAAAGCTCTCCCAAACTTTGAGGTCCTCTTCAGCCGAGCCTCTGCAGCCTCCCCACTGCTGCTGTAGCTCACACAAGCAGAGGACCACCTGCCGCAAGACACAGGGCTCACCCAGGGCACCCCTTCTCTCCAGGACCCGAATGCTTAGGGCCTGCCTCTTCTCATGCCTTAAAACAGCCTTTTTGTTTTGTTCTTTGATGTAAATTATTTCCAGTTGCCTTTGCCTGTACTCTTAGTCTGTTGCAGGTTGCTCTGTCGTAGTTGAAAGAAGTCCTCCAGACTCTGTGTTTTAACCAAGGTTTGCCTGACTCTGCATTCCTTGATCTTTGTTCTAGCATAGCTCACTATACAGTTTTCATGAAAACACGCTTATAAATAAGAAAACTCTTTGATAAAAGATTCATGCACAAAGACAAACACAGCTCATGCTTCACATACACTGCACCTAGGGTTTTCTATTTTTACTGCACGCATCAGGAAACAGCCACTCTGGATACTTTTGAGGTAATGGTCTAGGTTCTAATTTAAATACAAAAAGGAAACCACCATCACCACCTGGAGGGCCTGGCATCTTCTGTGTCCTGAATGACACAGCTCCCCAGGCATTCAGAAAGAACCACAGCCCCCTGGAGCTATGCCACCTGCCTGGGGCTCTGACCCATTCCTGCAGAATGGCTTCGCCTCCATCCCCACTGTATGGCGATGTCCTTGGAGTGCTTTAGACCGTACGTCTGTGGACTCTAATAAAGCAGGAAGGATGGAAGGGGTGTCTTAGCAGAGCCGTGTCTATTCACACCCACCCACCCACTTGGCATCTCTGTCTCAGGACTCCCAGCGTTCCATGCCTCCCTGCTTCCCCAGGAGTCTCTGTGGGTTCTTCTGCCTGGCTCCCTTGGGATCTTACCTCTCACCACATGCTCACTTGCGTCACCTGCTCCAGCCAAACCACAATCCCTGGAGATTCCTGAAACTCTCAAGGTCTCTCAGACCTCTGCTCCTTGGCAATGCCAATCAAAACAGCCCTCTCTTCCTTCCTGCCCTTCTCTGGGCTGTCACACAGGTATAAGACACCACCTCGGGGAAGCCTTCCTGGATTCCCGAGCTGGGTGAGAGGGAGGTGCCTGTGGCTGGGGACCCACCCCTGCCCTCGGCCATGGCAGTCTCTGCCTGACTGCCATTTATGCTCTGTTTATGTCTAGGCTTCTGGCAGTGCTTGCCCTTCTTCCAGGAAGCCGTCCTTCCTGCGGGGTGGTGCTGCTGAAGTCAGCCCGAGTCCAAGCTTTCCAGGCTGAGCAAACACCAGCAGGGCCTAAGGAGACATGCAGCCTCATTTTAAAAGTTGGGCTGGGAGTGCTGGCAGGGCTTCAGTGGACTGAAGGAGAAAAAGGGACTGAGGACTTTGGATTTTCATCCACGGCATGGCCAAATACTGAAGAGCAAATATGAGCCGGGCAGGTTCCTAGGTCAGGGCACACCAGCCTGGCTAAAGCACCACACCCCCATCTCCTTGTGCTCGGATGGGGAAACTGAGATACAGAAGGGGGTGCGCAGGCCACCCCTGCCCTCGTCTCAGGTATTGGAATTAGGTGAGCCTGTATGAGACCATAAAGCCACCATTTTGGAGCTAGGACAGGATGATTCTGGAGAGGATGGGGAGGGTGAGGGGATGGGATCTTGCACTCAGGGTAATTCGGGGAGAGATCTCATCTGAGCACCCGGCAGGAGATAGACGGCACAGTCAACTAGGCTATGAGGAGGGGTTTTAATGAAGAGACTCCTCACAAAGGTGTGGGTGTAGGCAAACCACGAGGCGGCAAAGTCTCCTAGGCCTCAGAACTTCGGCACCCAGGACCCAGGACGGAGGGTATTAGGGGAAGGGGTCAGTGGAACCAGAGATGAGTGAGCTTCTTGACAGCAGCTGCGGCTTCTGTTCACTTCTGGAAGACGGCGGACTGCCCTGTTCCTGCTAAGGGAGAAGCAGCTGGGCATCTCTACCCTGGCCTCCCACTTCCCTGGCCTCCTCCCCGCCCCTCTAACCTCCTCCTGGGAGCCTCCCCTGGCCAAACCCAAGGCAGCTACATTAATGGCCTTTGTGGGTCAGGGCAGGGCAGCGGGGGTGGAGGCGGGGTGTGCAGGGGACAGGGACAGCTGGGGGGAAGCGCATTCTGTAGTGAGGGCAGTAGGCCTGGAGCTTTGCAGTCTCTGTGTCCTGGGCCCCTGGCCCCACTGTGTCTGCACACGGGCGGGCTGACGTGTGGCCCTCCCGAGAGTCCTGGCCCTCCCTCCCACTCTGCTCTGCATGCCAAACCCCAGGAGGTCAGTGCTGGGGTTCCAGGCCCTGCTACTCCCAGGGCACACTCCGCTTTTCCCTCCTGTGGAACCCTAGAATCAGGTCGGGGTCTCCTTTCTCAGTACCTTTACTCCCTTTTTCTTCCTGTGCCAGTAAAAGGAACACCTGGGCCAAGAAACAGGGCGGAGTCAGTCAGGGAGGAGGTGTGTCTTCTCTGGGGATGCTGGGGCTCGGAGAGGTCACTCACCCACCTCCAGCTATGACCAGGAGCAGAGCGCTGCTGAGACTCACAGCCCACCCGGAGGGCCGCCGGCTCCTGGCTGGGGTGTGAAACGGGGAGCCAGGTATTTGGAGGCCAGGCAGGGATACCTCGGCTCACAGAGAGGGCTACCAGCCTTTCATTCTTTGATTCGTTCACCCATCATTTGTTTGCAAACACTGAGCACTGCTGTGTGCCCGGCACATATCTAGACAAGCAAACAATTGTGGTGTGGGGTTCAACGGAAATAGGACAGGACATGGGAGGAGAAGTGAGAGTGAGGATGGCTGAGAAGCCTTTGGGGTGGGAGGTGATCAGGGAAAGCGTCTTAGGAAACGGGAGTCTGAGCTGGACGTGGAAACACAAATAGGCTGGACAGGGTGGTGTTCACTGACCTGGGCAGAAGGTGGGATCATCGCAGGAGAGCAAGCAAGTCTTGCAGTCGGCACAGCTGGTGACCTTCACTGTGGACTATATGTCTATGGGAGAGGAGGCACAGCGGCTGGGGGTGCCAGGTGCCCTTCATCCCTCCCCCAGGCCCAGTCCCCAGGCGTACTCACCACAGGACTCATTGCAGGCTGCTGGGGAGGGTGAGAAGGTAGAGAAACTGAGGTGCTAAGGAGGCAGACAGAGCCAAGGGGGTCTGGGGTGCACGTAGGAGAGGGAACTGGGAAGGTGTTCACAGGCAGGGGTGGGGCTCCGGGGAAGGGCTGAGGGGGCTGCAGAGTGAACTCTGCCCTGGGTCTTGGGAGGGTCGGAGAGCTGGGCTGTGTGTAGGGACTGTCCCCACCCCTTACCCTTCTCCTTCAGCCCATCAGATATCTCATTCAGCCTCTCAGAAAAGAGATCCTTGTGCATGCGAATCTCTTCCAGAAGTACTGTTTTATCTGGGTAGAGCAGGAGGGAAGGAGCGTTCGATGTTACAACTTGCTCAAGGTTGGGTTTTCACACGCTTGTTTCTAAAATGGAAGTTCCGAAGAGCACACAGAGACAGACTGCATTCATCCCCCACCTTCACAAGACCTCCGCCTATGGCCACATGGGCCTCTGAGAATGCCTTGGAGGATGGGCCTTTGTCAACCCAAGCTCCAGGGCCCTGGGACTCTTGGCTTCCTCACCATCTCGTAACTGCTTAATGGCTTGGTGTACTTTAGTGAAGAATTTGGCTGTTTCTTCTTCCAAATGGTCACGATCTGAGGATGAGATACAGGTTGAAGGGAAGTCAAGGGAGTCAGATTTCAGGTCAGGCAAAGGGGCCAGATCCAATCCCTGATCTCCTGGCTGTGCCTCACCAAGCTACCAGGGTTTGAGCAAATTATTATCCTCTAGAAATAGGGAGTGAATGCTTTGACAAAGTTCTGTCGGTGGCCCCGGGCTACCCCAGAGAATCTGCAGGTCATAGTCTATCAAGGCAGACAGTTCTGGCCAGCAGCGGAGGCAGTTCTTCCCTTCGATGGCAGGCAGCAGACAGATGATCAGGAGACACAGAATCTTCTGGGGTCTGCCTACTGTGCCCCAGTGCCCTGCCTGGCAGTTCCAGGTAGAACACTGGTGTTCTGTCCCTCTGGTAACCACATTCTCTTGGCAGAACAAAGTGCATTCTGTAGGGCAAGGCAAGGGTCAGCTGTGGTGTCATGATGTGAACCCCAGCTTTGGCATCGGACCCAAGTGGGAACCTTGGTACATAGTTCCTCCTCTGAACTTGGAGTCACATGCTCAGCAGGGAAGGTCCTCGTGAGGATCGGAGGAAAGGCTGCACTGCCTGGTGGTGGGTGCTCAGCCATCTTGACTGTGTTCATTTGGTGTGGAACAGTTTAACAGGAGTGAAATTTGAGAGGCAGAAAAGAACAGCACAGCGAGAGGGTTAGATGAGTGAAAAGAATCAGAATCTCTTCACGCTTTTCCACAAAGAAGTGGCCAACCAAGGAGAAGGTAATGGAAAATACATGTTTTCATGGCCTGTATAAACTGGCAGCGGACTCGTGTTTGGTCAAGCCAGAGGGGCTCAGCAGCTGACACCATGGTGCAGGCAGAGTATAGACAAGTTCCAGCCAGCGGTGCACGGAAGTGCAGAGAGAGAAGCCACCTTCAGGGCAGTGGTTCTTTTGTACAATGTGCCCTGAAAAAAAAGAAAACTCCCTACTCTTTTGTAATAAAAAAAAAAAAAAAAAGCCCCTGGGATTCCTGTCACTCATGAGCTGGCAATGCTTCCATGCCATGCTTCTGAGTGCCCTGGGCTGGATCACGAGAAGCTAAGACCACCAGGCATTTAAGGAATGCTTCCAACATGACCAAGAGACAAAAACCATAGCAAGAATTCAAAACAAAGGCAAACAAAAACTGCAGGAAAAAGGAAGAGTACAGAGTTATGACAATAGAATAAAACTTAGAACCCAATTACAATTAAATTGACAACATATTGTTTTTCCCAGAAAAGAAGAAGCTGCTATGTAAAAGGAAGCGTTATCAGAGACTAAAGTTATCATAGTACAAATTAAAAAATTCCATAGAAGAATTTTGGGACATCATTTCAGAAATCTTCCAGACAGAAGTACAAAAACACAGAGATGGGAAATAGGAAATAAAAGATAAGAAAATTAGATAATCAATCCATGAGATCCAACATCCAGCTAATACAAGTTCCAAAAAGATAATTATTTATAATAGAAGTTGTGTAGGAAGTATATACAGGAAGAAATTCTATTCTGTATGGAGAGGGGTGTGGCATTGAAGTTTGCTAGAAGAAATAATTGGGCTGGGCACATTGGCTCACATGTGTAATCCCAGAACTTTGGGAGGCTGAGGCAGGAGGATCACTTGAGGTTAGGATTTCAAGACCAGCCTGGCCAACATGGTGAAACCCCGTCTCTACTAAAAATACAAAAAACAGCTGGATGTGGTAGTGCGTGCCTATAATTCCAGCTATGTGGGAGGCTGAGGCAGGATAATTGCTTGAACCTGGGGGATAGAGGTTGCAGTGAGCTGGGATTGCACCACTGCACTCCAGGCTGGGCGACAGGGTGAGACTGTCTCAAAAAAAAAATAGTTGAATTAATAAATTAAGGCTGTGCTAGTCAGGTGGGCTGTGATGAGAGGGTGATTCCAGGCTCTGTAGAGATGTTGCTATATCCCCGGTTTTGTATGGAATCATGGGTGAGGTGAGGAATAAGCCTGTTTTTTTTTTTTTTCTTACTCAGTCAATACCTCTGTAAAGGTAAGGCCTAGAAGTGTCCCAAAACACAACTTGCATGTCCTCAGGATGCATCACCCTCTAGGCACAGTGATGTTTATCACACCAGAAAGCTNTTTTTTTTTTTTTTTTTCTATTTGGTCAATACCTCTGTAAAGGTAAGGCCTAGAAGTGTCCCAAAACACAACTTCCATGTCCTCAGGATGCATCACTCTCTAGGCACAGTGATGTTTATCACACCAGAAAGCTCATGCAAGATTTGGCATGCAGAATTTTTACTGGAGTTTCATTATGTAGGTGTGATTGGCTGAATCATTGGCCATGTGCCCTGTCTCTCCCTGGAGGTTGGGCTGATATTCCCTGGCTCAAAGCCCCAACCCTCTTACCACATGGCTAGTCTTTCCTAACCATACATTGTCACATTAACAGAATGACTCAGGATAGCCAGCTCTCCTGCCTCCCTGGCTGTCAGAGTCCAGGTGGCCCTCAGAGGCTGTCCCTCTGATACCATGAGCACAGCTCATATGTCTGGCCCGGGACGTCTGCTCCTCTCTCTGTGGCACTGGACCCACCTGCCACTCCCCACACGCCATGTTCCCAGCTTCTCCCCTGTTCGGTGAAATCGCTCCTATCCTGAGGCATTTTGTTAACGTGGTATGGATAGGTGGGATCTCATAAGCCCACCACCAGACCCTTCTATCACTCAGGAAATTTCTAAAGATTTAGAGGTCCTCTCCTAGGAACCAGGGACAAAGGCTAGCTGGATTCTTTGCCATACAATGATAGCACATAAATTCCTGATTACCCATTAACATTTGGGCATGAGTTCATCCAGATCTAGGCTTTGTAATGCTTCTGTGGTCTCCTGAAATCTTCTGGAAGGATCTCAAGTGCCAGACACAAGCTTTTGCTTTGCCCATGCTGAGTCGCAGAGATATTAGAATAGAGACAATTAGAAATCCAGGGACAAGTGGAGCACCACAAGGCCATCTATCTTAGCAAATTAACTCACTTGGTTGGTAAGATCATCTCACAGGTCATTGACCTGCAAATCCTGTCCAGTTATTAAAGGAACCTTGTCATAAAGAAGAACATTCGATACATCCCAGAGACTGGTATCTGTTGGTCCATGCCTTTATGAGGGGTTGGATTTAGTTGTTTGATTTTTTAATGCAAAAATTACAAAAAGTTCATCATCCGATAACCTATCATAAATGAAACCTTCATTTCATTTTCTTTCTGGTTAAAACTTGTGTCTTGAAATTCTTTGTTGTATCTACTTAGAATGATCAATGGGGAAGGCTGGGGGGAATCTCTCTTGCAGAATTTGTTGGTAGAGAACATTAAAATTGCATGAAGCCAGTCATGTAATTTTAATGACCATCGAAAGGATTTTGACTAGAATTGGGGGGAATTTAAAGTGAGATGATGCTTCTGGGAAAGGTTAAAACCTTGGATGTTCAAGAAGACAAGTTTCTGGATCTATAGGGCAACTCCCCCATCTACCCCTGCTGCCGGGAAGACCTAGTTAGTGGTCCTGGCCGGCGGATCTGCAAAGCAAAGAGCACCTGGCTGTCTCCTTCTGGTCTTGGAGAATCATGTAGGCCTAGTGCTGGCCGTGGCCTTGCACAGGACTCAGTGCAGCCCATCCACTGCTCCAGGGAGAAGTGGCTGAGGCCCTGAGGGTAACAGAGGAGGGTTCACATTCAGGCTTTGTGCTTTCTAGACCAGTGCCTGCCACCCCACTCCCACTCCCCTTTCTCTTGAGTTCTTTCCATTTTCCTCTCACTGAGCTCAGCTCTGCGTCTGTGAAGCCAATAATGACAGCAATGCATTATGAAGGGCATGTGGTGTGCCAGGTACAGGGCTCAAGTACAGACCCCTCTGACACCACCGTCACTCATCACTGGAAACCTGCCTGCTAGTAGGCCAGTGTGCGGGGCAGGGGGCTGGATCAGCTGCAACAGAAGGCCTGCAGGGTCGCTGACTAGGCTTCAAAGGAGTCTCCTGGTGTCAGCAGAAAATACAAGGTCCCAGGCGATAGTGCTCGAGTTTCTTCCTGTTGGGAGCTGTACAGCCATATGGCTGGCACCGCGGGTGCACGTCTGTGCCATATACTCATGGGTGAATGTGCCCATAGCTAACGGCGAGCCAGCATAGGTCACAAGAGCTGACTGCTATTGGCATTGCATCTGGGAAATAGTGGATTCCTCTGGGGCCAGAGCATATGCAAAGTATTTAGCTTTGAAGGCTGTGACAGGTGGGGCTGCTGTGGGCCAGGCCCTACTGGAGACTCCTCTGGTGCCCAAGGAGAGGCCTTATGATAGAAGACAATCCCACACTCACAGCTGCTGGGTGAGTTTCCCAGCCTCCCCAGGTGTCCCGCCTAGCATGTGGCCTTTCCCACATGGCTGTGAAATGCCATTTATTGTGTGCCTGCTGCCTGCCAAAGGCCATGCCAGGAGCTCCACAGAAATGATGGACTGTAGAGCCTCCTGCCACCCCTGGGAGCTGATGCTGTCTCTCACAGGGCCTGCTAGGAAGATAACAAGTGAACAGTAACGAATGGGACACGCACAGCACACGGTCTAACCATGAGGAGATGCTCAGCAAGGGTCAGTTGTTGTTGTTAGGTTTAGGTTGTTGGCTCTGCAACCAGTCCGGGGAGAGTGAACCAGGGTCCTGCCCTCTCTTCCTTCCTGATGAGGGGCTGTGCTGTGGGATGCTGCTGCTTGCCAGGTCCCGCTCCTTGCCTTCCTGATCAGTTCCCTCCTCCCTGCTCTTCATTCTCCCTACCCTCGACTGTATTACGGGATTCAGCATAGCTGCGGGATGCTTTTTCCGATGGAAGGCTCCCTGCGAAGCGGTGAGGAAGGTGGTCGGTCCAGGCTTGGACGTCCGCTCTCAGCCCCACGGGTCTCCCTGTCTCCTCCCACTCCTCACCAGACTCTGCTCCTGGAACCTTCTCACATCTGAGCCATGGCTGCTTTTTGGAAAAAAATCTGCCCTTCATCACTCACATCTCAGTATGTACAAGCATGTGTCCTTTCTGCTGGGGGCGTTTGACTTCTTTGCTGTGGCCGGGTCTTGCCCTGGAGCCTGCTGTGTGCCAGGTGCTCTGCCCACTGAGTCACATTCAGCCTTTACAGTAAGTATATCAGTCAGGGTAGGCAAGGTCAGGCCCTGGTAACAAACACCTGCAAATTTCAATGGCCTAAAACAACAAGGACTTCTTTGTCCTTTATGTTAGTTATCCGTATGGGTTGGCAGAGGTCTGTGGTCATCCAAGCCTCTCAAAGGCCTGGCAGATGGCATAGTTCCTCCTTTCGGTATTAGGGGCCACCCTGCCAGGGGGTGAGGTGAGTGTAGGAGAGTCTTGCATGGGTCTTTAAAGGCTCTGGCCAGGAAGTGGAAGATGTCCCCTTCACAAACAGGTCATGCACAGATCTAATTGTACGGCATCTCTCATCCTCAAATATGGCACCTTATGATGTGACCTGGTGGGGAGCTCCAGCCGAGGACCTGCCCTGAAGTGGCAATGTCTGGTGACCAGTGTGGAGGCTTCCCAACCCAGCCTGTGAGGAAAAGTCTGCAGTCCCAGGTGACCCGGGAGATGGGAGTCGCTCCTGCAGGCAAACAAGAATGAAACAGCAGACGGAACCCAGATCCCGGACCTGAAGATCCACGCTCTGGGTGAAGAGTTTCATTTTCCCAGCTTGTTAATCTCTATTAGAAAAGTCATTTGGAGGATTTTAAAAGGGCTTTGAACTCACACAAAGCTCCAGCCTAGAAAATTGTCATGTCCTCAGGAAACCCAAAGAAGAAACATTTGGGAGCAGTTGATGACATGGGTCCCTGCCCTCTCCCCTGCTATCCTTCCCAGAGAACTCTGTGGCTTGGGAGGGGGCAGCAGAGGTAGAAAAAGCAGGGGGCCTGGGGGCTCCATTTAGAGGCCCATTGCATTCTGAGTTCATGCCAGTGTGGAGTACTATCCTCACTTTACATGTGCCAGAGGCAGGGCTCAGGTTAAGGGAATTGCCAGGGCCACACAGCTGGGAACCTCAGGGTGAGATGATCAGAACCCCATATGACCCTGTTCCCTGCATTGCCCCCTAAAGCCCTTTAAGATAACCCCCTCACCCCCAGTGCCCCTGGCCCAGGAGAGCTTACCTAAGCAGGTGACTCTGGATAGGAAGATCTGGGGGTATTTACGGACCTAGGAGCCTCTCAAGAGGCTCTCAGTGCCCAGCAAGAACCGCTGGCTGTGTCTGACAGTTCCCAGTGCAGGGAATAAGACTGACTGCCTGTGGCTTGGTGAGCCCAAGGGAGGCAGAGAAGGCAGAGGCCAAAAGCAAAGGGAAGGCTCTTAGGTGCTGGGAGTGCTGTGGGTCCTGGCCCAGAGGAAGCAGGTGCCGGGTGGTGTCACAGGGTCTGTGGGCTGTGTGAGTCCTCGGACCTTGGAGCATGGACCTTCAGGCCCCACTCCAGGCTGGAGCAGCCGTTCCTGAAAGCTCCTTCTACAGCAAGGAAACCCCATCACTCCAAATGGGCCCTGAGGAATGAAACATCTGTGCTTAATTTTTCCTTTCTGTTTCCCCCTCCCCTGGCATTTGGCCAAAGTCTCCAGGACCAGATGTGCTTTGTAGGGGAAAGAGCTAAATCCTCACAGCAAGGCCCTCTTCCCTGTCGACTCCCACCCTGCTCAGCACCTTGCAGAGCCTGGCAGGGCTGGAAATGGACAGAGTTAAGCTGTGTAGATACCGTGGCCCTCGGTCTTCCCAGTAACCATGTGTGGCAGGCACGTCTATCTCCATTTCAAAGATGGAGAAACTGAGGCCTAGGGAGATTAGAGTGGCTTGCTCCAGGCTGCCTGGTTAGTAACAGGTGAGCAAGGCGCTGCCCAGGTGTTTGACCTCAAGGCCAGTGCTGCCTGGACAGCCACTGCAGAGAGATGAGGGAGGGCCCAGAGGTGGAGGTGTGGGGGCCGTGTGGGGCACAGGGCGGCGTGCTGCCCAGCTCCTGGGTGGTCCTCCTGCTGCTGTGGGGTGAGTGAGAGCCACTGGGGAACCAGGGCTCTGTCAAGAAGGAGCGGGGGACTTTTGAGCTGCGTTGTGGGGGAAGTGGGGTTGGCCTTTGAGTGGGGACGGGCAGCCCCAAGTTGACAGAGTGGAGACAGCTGCTGCAGAGAAGGAGAGGTGGATTCCCAAGTCTTCAGGAAACAAAGTTTTCTGACAGGCTGACTTGGATCACTCATCTTTGTAAGGAATGGCTTTCAGACACCTGGAGACCCCATCTGCAGCAGCATGGGCCCCAGGCTCATGGGGATGAGACTCTCCTCTCCCTGAGGAGAGTCTCAGCACAGCCCCTAACCAGCCACGTGGCCTTGGGCAAGTCATTTACCCTCTAGGGATAATAACAGAGTTGTAGTCGGACTTATTTAAAACAGGCGGTGGAAAGTGCTGAGCCCACGCCAGCAGGTAGGAAGCATGATTGCCGGTGGTGAGCACTGTAATTACTGTGGTGGGATGGGGGTAGAGCGGCTTGGCACGGGACCTCATCCAGCAGTGATGGGATGGTCTGGCTGGTGCTACAGGGGGGACCTGCACTAGGAAAAGGTAGAAACTGATCACATTTAAGTCCCCTCATTTCATTTTTGATAACGCTTTTGAGGAGCTGGGTGAGGCCTGGGCAGATTACATGGCCCTCTGGGACCTCAGTTTCTTCCTTTGTAAGCTTTCCTCTCTTGCCAGGTTGATAGGATGGCAATTCAATCCAACAAGGGTCCTGTCGGTGACTGAAGCACTGTGTCTCAGCGGGAGAAGGAAGAATGGCTTTGTGCTGCAGAGGCACGGGGTTAGGATGACTTCCCCGGGGCATGGTGGTTCTGTGGATTCCTTGGGCTCTGATCTAAGCCCCTCCACTGGCATTGGTCCAGGGCCATTGGCTTGAGAGCCTCATCTTCCCTGCACTGGGCTCTGGTGCTCACTGAAGCAGAGTGCACAAAACTCCCCGTAAAAGCCTAGTAATGTGGCTCGGAATTGGGCCCTGCAGGGTTATTAGAGCCATCCATCTTAATTATACTGAAAATCACTTATGCGTTTTCCATAATAACACTGCATTCACAATTTCCCAGCTCTGAGCCGTCTCCTGGCAGGGCTGTCACTCTCAGGGTGGAATGTTTTCTGCAAGTCACATTTCTTTGTTCTCCCTTCCTTGGTGGGACGATGGGCTGGGCATGACAGAACCCTTTCCTTGTGGGCCACAGATGCAGGGTCAGGCCCTGGGGAGACTGAACCCTCCTGAGTGCCCGGCGCTGCCTGGATTCTTCACACCCAGCATGTGATTTAACCCTTTGCATAACCCTGTGAGGTCCATGTGCTTATTGCCATTTACAGACGAGAAAACAGAGGCTCAGAGAAGCTAAGTACGTGTCCAAAGCAACACCCTCAGAAATGGGGCTTCAGGAAGAAAAACTCCTCTTTTGCTTTCCTTTGATGTGTTCGCAGATGCCCCCCCCACCTCCACCCTTCAACCCACCGCTGCTGTTTCCATTCCGGCTTTGCCAGGAAGCTTCAGAAGAAATGCTTTCCTCAGGCCAGGTGAGGTGGCTCACGTGGATAATCCCAGCACTTTGGGAGGTCGAAACAGGTGGATCACCTGAGGTCAGGAGTTCGAGAGCAGCCTGGAGAACATGGTGAAACCCTGTCTCTATGAAAAATACAAAAATTAGCTGGGTGTGGTGGTGGGCACCTGTAATCCCAGCTATTCGGGAGGCTGAGGCAAGAGAACCTGGGAGGCAGAGGTTGCAGTGAGCTGAGATCATGCCACTGCACTCCAGCCTGGGAGAAAGAGCGAAAATCTGTCTCAAAAAAAAAAAAAAAAAAGGAAATGCTTTTCTCATTTGATGCAACCTCCCCACACAGCCCCAGAAAACATGCACACAGCACACACACATACACACATCCTGTCTCTCTCATTCTCTCTCTCTCTGTCCCCACCACCGACAACTCCCTCCTTTGTCTAATATAGCATCTTGGTTTCTCTAAAGGGTCAATGGGGAGGGCTAAGTGTGCGTCCCTCACTAGCTACTCACATGGAGGTGACCCTGAAAGTGACAGCAAATTGGACCATGTGCTGACCGAGAAGAAAAGGAACCTGGAGCCGGTCTCAGGAGGCAGGAGCCAGGGCAGACCTGGGAGTAGACCCAGAGAGCGCGTGTCTGTGGGTGCTCCAGTCTGCCAGCTCTGGCCTGAGGGGGCTCCTCCCATGGGTCTTGAGACTACTGGGAACATAGAAAGCAGAAGCCAAGAGACAAATATTGGGAGGGAGAAAAAAACAAGACAGATGTAGTGTATGCCAACCACGTGCCATTTTGCCTCAGGGGAAATGAGTGCAGCCTGTGAGCTTTGAAGGGATCGGGCAGGGAAGAGAGCGGGACTGGAGAAGGGCCAGCAGGCCCTGAGGCGGAGGTGTGGGTGGGGAGGAAGCCTCCGGGAGACAGGAATCAGGTGGAGCCTCTGCTGCCCTGGGATCAGCAGGTGGTTTGGAGGAGGCGATTCTTGCGGGTGAGGAAGTGGGTGGAGGGGGCAAGAGAGGAAAGCCTGGCAGGGATCAGATACGGTTCACTGCCAGTGACAGGGTCACCCAGAGGAGGCTGCAGGAAGGCACTGGCAGAGCCCTGTCCCTCCTGGGCAGGAGCACGCGCTTGGGGAGCAGAGGCCCAGCCGGCGGGCGCACGCGAGGGAGCACCGTGGGGCGGCACCCCCTGGCAGGCCACGCCCACCGCGCGGAAGCGCAGCAGGGGGGTGTTTGGGGCTCTGGCTGATGGGCCCGACCGGGCTAGGGGGTTCGAAGGGTCGGCATCGTGTGCCTGGTCAGTCCTGTGGGGCCGGGCCATGCTGGGCACAGAGCCTTTTGTTGCAGCGGGGCTGGGGCCAGGCTGGACGCCTGCTGCTGGAGGGCGCTCAGCCTCTCCGGACACAGCCTGGCTTCTGGGTTCAGCCGCGGGGGCCCTGAGTTGCATCGCCGTGGAAGCACTTTCCAGCACAGATCTCCACGGGCTGCCCTGTGGGTTGACTCCCCTTTGCATCCCAGACACCCTGGGCTAGAAGGTGCAGAGTCCGGGGCCTGCAGAGCACGACTCCCCGCGCAGCCATCCTTGCGCGAGCACCCGGAAAGCGGGCTGATGAATGGGCTTCCACCCCGAGGTCCAGACAGCTCCTTCCCTGCTGACTCAGCTCGGGAAAGCTGCCGCGGCGGCAGAAACTCAGCTAAGAGCAGGAAAATAAGGCGCGAGGCTCCCGTGCGGTCTGTGGTGAAGGAGTGAGGTTTGAGAGGCCCTGAACCCTGGAGGACCCGGGAGGGGCCTGGAACCCCCAGCCTGGCCCGCTCCAGCCCAGGAGGGAGCAGCAGCAGCACAAGTCCGTGCCCGGGACGGAGGCTTCATTTGCCCGGCGCCCCCCAGGCGTCTGGCTGCCAACCCACGTCACCTTTGGGAGCTGAGATGTAGGTTTCCCGGTTTCCATGTGAGGAATCCGAGGCCCTGGGGAAACCGTAACACACATCAGCAGGGTAGGATGGACCCGCTGGGCCTGGCGTGGGGCCCACCTGTGCACTTTGCACCCACTGCCTCCTAGGCCCTCACACCTCCCCTCTTCAGCTGCCCCTACACGCGGAGGCTGGGGGTGTGGCCAGAGGCTTCCCAGAGAGATGGTCAGGGCTCTGCAGAGAAACAGAATCAGTTGGATATATATCCTACTGATATATGTGTATATATACACACATATATGATATTCTATCTATCTATCTATCTACCTACCTATCTATCGAGAGAGAGAGACAGAAAAAAGAGAGAGAGAGAGAGGAGAGGAGAGGAGACAGGCTGACGAGTTCAACATCGGCAGAGCTGATGTCCTAACTTGAAGGCCATCAGGCAGGAGGAATTCTCCCTTGCTCCACTTAGGGTCAGGTCAGCCTTTTCTCCCATTCAGGCCTTCCATTGATAGAATGAGGCCCACCCACTTATCGAGGGGAATCTGCTTTACTCAGCCTACTGGTCTGATGTTTATCCACAGACACATCTAGAATAATGTCTGAACAACCATCTGGGCATCCCGTGGCCTGGCGGAATTGACACATAAAATAGGCAGAGCTGCTGCAGCTGCCTGGGCATGAGCTCCACTTCTGATTCTGTTGCTTCATCCATAAAGGGGATGTCGTGAACCTGTGTGAGGCTAATAAGTTGACACCACCTATGATCCATGATGTGTGTGGCCCACGGTGGCTCTGTCGGACACACCCTGGGCAGTGTCCGTCAGCCCTCCCAGAAGGGACCCATGCAGGCAGTGGTATCACTGCTTTTAAGTCCTCACTACCTGCTCCTTGGCCAGGATGACCACAGCTGATGTCTACAGGACTGAAGATGATAAGCTGAGATGACACCTGCTCCCAGGGGCCACAGAGCCACAATCTATAGATCTGTGAGGTCACCAGGACCTCTAGGGTCAGTCAGTTCCACAGAGGCTGATTTTATCAGAGGGTAGAGGAGCCAGGGAGAGTTATGTGCAGGGCTCAAAGCACATCGCATTTGCTTCCCAGAGAGGGCTTGCTTGGGTGCTTCCGTTCCCTCTATTGTGATGGGTCCCAGTCTGGGCTCAATGTGTAGCCCACAGGCCTCTGTACTGGTCAAGGAGGTGACACCAGTGGGATGTTGGTCCCACACCTCCTGCCCTGATGTGTCCCAAAAGTACATCTGGTATGAGAATGCCAGACCTGTACTTACCTATGTGAAAGATTTAAAGTGTTTTGAAACCAACTAGGTAGAGCTGCCGGAGGGGAATAGATGTCATACTGACACAGAAACAACTAACTGGGACCAGCTGCATCCTTCACTCACCATAACCTACGCCATCAAGAGGAACGACATTGTAGGGAATAAGGTGAGGGCCATGGGAGCTCCGGGCCTGGAAATGTGCTGGTCACCACCATTCTGGACAAGAGCCTGCTTGTTCCCCCCAACCTGCAGAAATCAGCTTCCTCGTTGAGTGGGGTACAAATCTATAATAGCCACATACCTGACCTCAGGGCTATGGTCTTATTGGGGACCTCAGACCTGCCCATAGGAGCCCATTCTAGACACAGCCATGCACACAGAGCAGAGTTCTGACTACAGGCTGACTACCAGCTTCCTGCGCAGCTCTGAGGCCTCAGCAAGCTGGAGTCACCCTGTGCTATATTTACTTGCCTCTAACATGGTCCCTGCCCTATCTATGCACCTTGCATTTTCTCTAAGCATCCAGCATCCAGAACAGGGCAGGGCATAGTGTAGGCAGGCGGGAATGTTTAGTGTGTGAATGGATGGGTGGACGGACCGAGAGGTGAGTGGATAGATGAATAGGTGGGTTGAGGGGTGGGAGATGGATGGATGGGGCCAAAGGGGTGCAGTGTTGGTGTGGTTGGAGGGAGCTTTACAGAGTGTTGTCTGTACTGCAGAGCCGAGGCTGTCTCTCCTCTAGGACTTGTGTGGCACTCTGGACCCCTTTGTTCTCTATCTTTGAAAGGCCAAGGTCAGGCAGGCACCTGATTATGAAGGAGGTAGGAGATGCCTGAATCCCTTTCATACTATGGTGCCTGATTTACCTACACATAAAACGAGAGCCCACACCTGACCCTTGTTGCCATGGCAGAGCCAGGGCAGCACAGAGTGTGGGGTCCCAGGGATCTGCTCCTGGGTTTCCAGTAAGCATGACGCCATTCCAGGAAAGGAGAGCTTCACAGTCAGTGGAGCAAGCTAGAGATGACCCAGGGAATAAACTCAGAGAGACAATGCATCTTGGTCTCTGGCTGCAGGCTGGGATATGGGACCAGGGAAGGTGAGCATAGGGCGTGGGGCTCCCAGGCCTGCTCTTCCTCCCTCTGACAACTTTCAGGCTGTCCACCTTCTGTGTTGAGAGAGACCTCCCCTGGGATTTGAGAGCCTTGTGAGCTCCCCTCTATGAGGAGGTGGGGTGTCATAGGCAAATCTGCCTTGACCAGGAGCTCCTCCTCAGAGATGGGTACCGATGCGAGCCTTCACCGTGCTATGTGCCCCTGTTGATCAGCCAGGGCCTGCTCCGTGGTGACTCAGCATGTCTTGCCCTCCAGTCTCTCTAGTGGATGGAGGGCACGTGTGCTACTCTGGCGTTTGTCTAAACTATTGCTGGATGCCCAGGCATAGGTGAGCACCAAAGAGGTGTTCTGGGGTTCAGGAGACCCAAGAGGGGAGTCATTCAAAATCTCAGGGCTCCTGGTGGAGGTTTTCTGTGTATAGATGCTGAGCTGACTAGTTAAAAGAAAAAAGGGCACAGGTAGGCTTGGTCCTCCTACCTCTTCTCCCCCACTGTCAGGGATGTGGGTTGTTCTTGGGTGAGAAGGGGACAAGGCTGAATCGAGTGAGTTACAGAATGGCTGCAGAGGGATGACATGGGCCAGGTGTGGAATCTTGGGGCATGTCAGAAAGGAGAGAAGCTTTGTGGCCAGACACACCTGGCTTGCAGCCTCCCTCTCAATGCTGGGCAGTGTGACCTTGGGGGCATCACTTAACCTCTATGGGCATTAGTGCCCTCATCTTCAAAAATGCAAATGGCCACATCTATCTAGGGTATTTCTTTCCAGGATTGATGATAGAAAATATTTCTAGTACCTAGTGGGTTCCCAGAAAAATTAGCTCTTATCATTCTTTCCATGCAAGTAGTACCTGGATGAGCAAGACTTCTATTTCCCAGCCTCTCCCATGTTGCAGAACAAGCAACGTGGTGCTGTTTGTCTGGCACAGAGGTATATGGGGGCAGGAGGTGTCAGGAGGCTTTGTTGGTTGCAGATGCCCCTCCTCCTGCCCACTGGTACCCATTCCTGGCCGACCTGGGCTCCCTCTGGGGCAACTCTGACCTGAAAACCTTTGCCGGTGGTCTACATGGAGCTGAACCACTCTCTATCTGCCTGCTGGATGCTGACCCATGTCTTCACCCAGGCTGGATTCCAGACAGGATCCTTGAGGATGAGGCGGGGGCTCCTTCTTCCTGCTGTGGCCTCCTGCAACCTGCACACATCAGGGGCACGGAAGAGGCAGTTGGTTGTGCTGATCGTTGTGTCAGTGCCTCCTCTGAGCCAGGCAGCCTGCAGGGCAGTTTACGTGTATCGCCATCATAAATCCTCGAAACCATGAGAGAGAGGCACGGAGAGGTTAGTTTCCCACAGTCAACAGCTGCGACGGGCCAGATCTGGATTTTAAGAAAGTTTGAATTTTTAAAATTGTGGTAAAATTCACATTACAAAATTTACTTTAAGCCTTTAAAATGTACAGCTCAGTGGCATTAAAGTACATTCACGTCGTTGTGCAAACATCGCCACCATCCGTCCCCAGAACTCTTCATTTTCCCAAACTGAAGGTCTGTCCCCATTCAACTTCCCATTCCCCTCTCTCCAGCCCCGGCGACCCCCGTTCTATTTTTCTCTCTATGGATTTGACTATTCTAGGCATTTCATTTAAGTGGAATCATACAGTATTTTTCCCTCTACGATTAGTGTAACATGAGGTCTTCGAGATTCATCCACGCGGCAGCATGTGCCAGGATTTTCTTCTTTTCTAAGGTGGAGCAACACCCTTTTGTACGTGATACTGTATTTTGTTGATCTGCTCATCCCTCGATGGACACTTGGGCGGCTTTCCCTTTGGCTGTTGTGAATAATGCCGCTATGAACATGGTGTGCAAATATCAGTTCGAGATCTTGCTTTCAGTTCTTCTGGGTAGATACCCAGAGGTGGGATTTCTGGGTCGTATGGTAATTCTATGTTCAACTTTTGGAGGAAGCTCCCTGCTGTTTTCCACAGCAGATGCGCCATTTTGCATTCCCACCCCAGTGCACAAGGATTCTAATTTCTCCACATTCTCTACCCTTGTTATATTCTGTTTTTGCTTTTTTGTTTTCGTTTTATTTGTTTTTTTGATAATAGCCATGTGAATGCAAATGTCTCCATTGCCCTGAGGATTGGAGAGGTCTGGAGTGGAAGCACTTTGAACACAGCAGCAGGGAGGCAGCTCTTCCATATCTCAGCTTTGAAGCATCAATTGTGTCTTGCCTGCCCCCTCTTCCACTTCTTCCACCCCTGCACGCCTGGCCAGACCACTGCATGCCCCCACTGTCTTCTGTCTTCTCTCGGCTGCCCCTGAACAGTGACTAGCTGTCTTTGCCTAGACGAAACTGACCATGTCGCTGACCAGCTTGAGGGCCTGAGCATGCTCCTTGCCACCTAAAGGAAAAGACCCTTAAAAGGCCCCAAGTTTCACCACTGCAGTGGGTTTCATGTGAGTGGTGGTGTACTCAGGATCTGACCTTGCCACCTCCCCCTTCTCCTTTGCCACACTCTGTGCTGGGTACTTGGCATCCAGCCAGTACACCCACCAGACCCAGGAGGCTGCCCCTACCCTCCTTGTGCATTTGCTGTTCCTATGCCTGGAGTGTCCAGAGCCCCACCTTTGACTTGGGGAGTACCCACTCATTCATTTAGACTCTGCCCAGCCTGCTACTCCTATATGGGCTGACACTGCTCCCAAGTGCCCCCCACAGACATAGCTCATTGTGCTGTGGTAGAGTCCCCCCCACCCCACACTGCATGGCCCCTGGATGGAGCACTTCCTGAGGGGAACTGCATGTGGGCACACACTATGCCCTTAAAATGCTGAAGAGATGCAAGAGGAAAAGAATGAAGAGAGAGCTGACAGAGTGCCGGCGCGGTGGCATTGTGGAATTGCACATGCTTCTATTACTGTATGGATGAGGAAGACTTCTACGACTTTCATGAAGAAGTTCCTGAGAAAACAAAAGGAAAGCGTCCCCCCCGGTGGTTTCTCCCCCATAAAAGAGTCAAGTACATTTGTATGATCACGTGTGTGCTTCCCTACTGTGTATTTGCTTAGTGCAGGGACCATGCCTCATTCATCTCTGTATTCTGCAGCCTAGCACAGAGTGAGGAGTTTGCTGATGTTTAGCACAGGTCTTCCCAGGGGTGGGAGATGGAAGCAGTAAAGTGTGTGTGTATTTGTGTGTATGACTGAAGGAGAGTGTGGTGGGGCTGGAAGGGTATAGATGTGCATGTGTGTGTGGCTGCAGGCATTTGTGCGTGCATATGCATGGAAGTGGGAGGGCATGTGTGTGGGCGGATTGTAGGATTATGTGTATGTTTATGCGTGTGTGGTTGTAGGGGCCTGTGTGTGCATGTGTGTAAAGTTGTAGGAGTGTGTGTGTCTATGCATGTGGTTGGAGGAGTATGTGTACATGTGCGCATGGTTGTAGGTGTGTGTATTTGTGTGTGCGTGGTTGTAGGTGCCTGTGTGTGCATGTGTGTGTGGTTGGAGTGTGTGTCTCTGTGTGTGTGGTTGTAGGTGTGTGTGTGTGTGCATAGTTGTAGGGGCATATGTGTGCATATGTGCGTGGTTATAGGAGTGTGTGTGTGTGTGTGTGTGTGTGTGTGTGTGTAGTTGTAGGTGCCTGTATGTGTGTGGTTGTAGGTGCCTGTATGTGCATGTGTGCATGGCTATGGGGTGGTGTGTGTGTGTGTGCCTGGTTGTAGGAATGTGTGTGGTTATAGGAGTGTGTGTGTCTGCGTGTGGTTGTAGGTGCCCGTGTGTGCATATGTGCATGGTTGTAGGGGCATGTGTGTGCATGTGCATGGTTGTGGGTGTGTGTGTATTTGTGTGTGTGGTTGTAGGTGTAGGGGTGTGTGTATGTGTGTGGTTGTAGGTGCCTGTGTGTATGTGTGCATGGCTATAGGAGCGTGTGTGTGTATGTGTGCCTGGTTGTAGGAGTGTGTGTGTCTGTGTGTGGTTGGAGGGGTGTATGTGTCTGTGTGTGTGGTTGGAGGGGCATGTGTGCATGTTTGGGGAGTTCGTAGGAGTATGCATTGCATGTGTGTGGCCAGGTTGTGCTGTATTAATAAACAACCACTTATCTCAGTGGCTTTACATAAGAATTTAGTGCTCCTTACAGAAGACTGGCAGGGGCTCCACTCTTTGTTTTTTTGTTGTTGTTGTTGTTGTTGGGTTTTTTTTCCCATTTATTTATTTTATTGCATTTTAGGTTTTGGGGTGCATGTGAAGAACATGCAAAATTGTTGCATAGGAACACACGTGGCAGTGTGATTTGCTGCCTTCCTCCCCATCACCTACATCTGGCATTTCTTAATGCTACTCAGGGACAGAGGCTGATGAAGTTCCCATCTCACATGACCTCTTCCATCACTGAGATGAATGGAAAGAAATGTGCTAAGTTGTGCACTTTCTCTTAACACTTCTGCCCAGGAATGACACACATTGTTTTGGCTCATGTTTTATTGTTCAGAATAAGTCACGTGGGGAGAACTGGCACACTTGTGAACAGCTCTGTGGACAGCCACAAGGGCCATGAGCCACTGCAGACCAGCTGGAAGGGCCATGGTTCCTTTCTCAGCTCCTGCTAACTGAGGCAGAACCCACGGTCCTGAGATGAGGTCTGGAAGCACAGACAGGAAAGCTGGGCATTCTGCCACACTCTCTTCCTGGCCTAGAAGTTTTGATATCCTCAGAGGCACGCAGATTAAGTAAAATTCCCATTCGAAAAACACCAGTCGTTTCTGGACGTTCTAAGAGGAGAGGGTCCATTTCATGCTTTAGTCCTGGGGACGTGTCTAGCTGGGAGGTGTGGGGCTAATGATAGAAGGCGTGGGCTCTGGGGCCGGGGGGTCCACCGTCCTCACCATGACTGCTCAGTCACTTTCTGGCTGTGGTCTTGGGAGGCTTCCCTGCTGCACTTTGTTTGTCCATCTGTAAACTGGGGCTGCTGATCAAAGCACCATTTGAGCAGCTGTGGAGACTGAACGAGGTCATGCCTGAGTGGCACGTGGCCCCAGGCCTGGCCTGGAGAGGACGCTCAGCATACGCTCATCATCCCTGGGGTTGACCTCATGGTGCTGTAACCAGCCCTGCTCTGTGAGCGTAGACAGGTTGCTAAATGCCTCCTTTGGTTCTGAATTTCTCATTTGAATGGAGATAATGGCATCTCCATTCAGTGCTGTCATAAGCTTATGAGGCCCACACTGAGCCACCACCCGGTACCTAGGGAGGGCGGGAGGTGTACGGGGAGCTTAGGCAGGGCTGGCTGTGTGGCCACCCTGGGGACGCGGCCTGGCACACCTCACATGTGTGCAGAAGCCTGCTCAAAAGTGATTCTACTCTTTTCCTTAATTGGGACAGTGCTTTTCCTTCCTTTCATTCAAAATAAAAAATCTCCATGGAACATGGAATCCTAAGAGCTGGCCGTGGTGGGTGGTGGCTCTGTGGACGGGCCCACCTCTCAGTGCCCCTCCTGTGTGATGAGCAAGCTGGAAAGACTGAATGGGCAGGGACTGTTCACCATGGCAACATCTTTTTCTCCAACCCGTCGACACAGAACTAAAATGTTCACGACAAAGAGGGTGGGGAGAGGGCCATTAACTCCAGAGTGCTGGGAAACCAGGATGGGTGCCTTCATTAGAAAGTTCAAAATTGCATTTCATTTCCATTTTGATGAGATTTTTATGAGTTAGAAGAGATGAAGTCCAATCCCATGAGTGTAATGGGCCCAGAAAGATCACAGATACAGGATTGAATCCAACGAACTATGAGGAGTTTAGTAAATTAATTAAATTTGAGAAAATAATGATTTTCTTTTTTTTTTTTTTTTTGCTACTGGATTAAAATTTATAAAACGCCTTAAAAAGGCAATGGCAGTTCTCATTCATGGGAAGTAACAATGACACCAGCACTCCCTCAAACTCTTTCTTGTGTTTGTTTTATGAAGCTGCATTGGTGGGAGAAAGTTCATGGTGAGGGTGGTGAGGGGCCAGGTAGAGGAAGCGCCTCCAAAATGCTGCTACTGGGTTTTGTCCCTGAGCCTAAGTTCTGGAACCCACAGATGCTGGGTCACAGCTCTGTCTGCCAGTGAGGATTAGGCGCGCAAAGTGGGTTTACTGTGCATGGGTTACCACTTCAGCCCGTGGACTGTGGCTGTAATTACATTGCTTGCTCAAGTCTGGTGAGATGGAACACTCACACAGTTGCATGAAACAACTTCATTAGTCACAGATAGGGAGCAATGGGCAATAGACGCCTAGTATTCATGACAAGGGTCCCTAAAGCTCAGGAAGCTGCTCAGGGTGGATGGGCTTTTGTCTGCACGTGCCCACTTGCGCCACAGCTGAGGGACTCTGGAGCACAATCTGCCCTGAGTTTTATACCCCGAGAGCCCCATGACCCTCTGGCTTAAAGTACTGAAAGACATCCTGTTGTGGGAGGGACTGGCACAGAGCTGGGGCTGGTCTGGGCCATTCCCCCTTACTCAGGATGTTGCATTCCCAGCATGTTCTACAGTTATTCTTGAGAACTGCAAGTGAGAAAGTAGAAGAGAACTGGATTGACCACCCACATAACTGTCCTGCAAGAGGCAAGGTCAGAAGAGTTTTGAATTGGGGTTGTTGTATTTGTTATACAAGCAAAGCTGACCAGTCACCCCGAGGGGATGCAAAAGAAGCTCAGGCTTATGGAGAAGTTTGGAACAGGAAAAAAGATGGTTCAGGAAGCAGCCCCCATCCGACTGGAATCCCACTGTAATCTCTGCACTTTACCTCCTCAGTGCATTTTAGCCTCAAGAGGAGGTAGTAGTAATAAGTAGGGGGTTTTCATACTGAATAAATACTTCCTTTATGCTAGAAACTCTTCATATATGATCTCATTTAAGTCAGCAACCAAACTGTGACCTAACTATTGCTATATTACAGACAACAAAAAATGTACAACTACATTGATGTGTTTCATTGTAATCTCAAGACCACAATCCCCAAGTGAACTCTTCGTTCTGCCCAGCAATCATGTGGTTGGCAAACAGGTTGTAAAGAGTCAGGTGGTAAATATTTCAGGCTTTATGGGCCACCCGTCTCTGCTGCCTCACTCAGCACTGCTGCCACAGGCACTACAGAAATGAAGAAGTGTGGGTATGTTTCAATAAAGCTTTATGTATGGAAACTGAAATTTAGATTTCATATAATTCTCACATGCCAAAAAAAATTATTATTATTTTGATTTTTTTTCTCTTAACCATTACAAAAATGTGAAATCCTTTCTTAGCTCCTGAGCCATATATAAACCAGGTGGCAACAGGATTTGACCTGAGGGCCATGGTTGGCAGACTCTGGCTGCAGGCCAGCCCTCACCCATATCCTACAGGATTCTTCCATCCTTTCCTCCACCAACTCCTCCCTTATCTTCATGCTCAGTTGAAAACCTTGCTTCCCACTTCACTGCGAAAAGAAAAACAATCCATTTGTAGCAAAACTTCCTGAAACACTTGTATGTGTACACTGACTCCAAAGCTGCCTCCATCACTTTCTCACTTTAAAACGTTTGTTATTTTTGGCCGGGCATGGTGGCTCACACCTGTAATCCAGCACTTTGGGAGGCCAAGGCTGGTGGATGCAGAGGTCAAGCCTAGACCACCCTGGCTGACATGATGAAACCCCTAAATTTTAGTAGTAAACTCTACTAAAATTACAAAAAAATTAGCTAGGCGTGGTGACACCCATCTGTGGTCCCAGCTACTTGGGCTGAGGCAGAAGTATTGCTTGAACCCAGGAGGCGGAGGTTGCAGTGAGCCAAGATTGCACCACTGCACTCCAGCCTGGTGACAGAGCAAGACTCTGTCTTAAAACAAACAAACAAACAAAAGTTTGTTATTTTTACATAGAGGGAAGTAAACAGATTTCAGTCTACAGTTCAATGGTTTGGACAAATATGTATTCCCATGAACAGTATATATATTCCCATGAACCCAAATCAAGATATAAAATATTTCAATTATCCCAAAAACTACCTTTCAATCCTTTTCAGCCAAGGTAGCCATTGTTTTGATTTCCATTACAATAGATTAATTTTTCCTACTCTTGAACCTCCCATTTATAGAACGTATCTGGTTTCTTTTGTTTAAACAATGCTTTTGAGATTTGATCCACCCAAGTATCAGTGGTTCAGCCTATTACTTTTTCTGGGAATATCCTTGTTTAAATATATTACAATTTGTTTAATCCATTATCCTGTTTATATATATTTTTTCTAGCTCTGGGCTATTATAAATAAAGCTGTTACGCACACTCTTATATGTTTTCTTGTGGGCCTACACCTTAATGTCCCTTGGTTATATTCCTATGTAGGGTAGGTGTATGTTTAACTTCAACAGAAGTTGCTAATCACCTTCCTAAGTGTTTTAAGCCTTTTCACCCTCCTGCCACTAACTCATAAGAATTTCAGTTGCTTCACATCGTCGTCATCGGCACTTGGTATTGCGAATTTTTAATTTTAGCCCTTTGTGCAGGTGTGAATGACATTACTGCATTTCGCAGGTGATGATGTTAAGCACCTTTTCATGCACTTTCTGGCCATTTCTGTGTTTTCTTTTTCTCCTTTAAAATGATTGGGTTGTTTTTCTTTTTCTCATTGACTTGTAAGAGTTCTTTCTTTACACATTTTGGATATCATTTTTTGGTCTGATATATGTGGGTCAATAATTATATCACAGACAGATCTGTGGCTTTTCTTCTCTTTTTAAAATAATAGTGTCTTTTTGTGAGCAAAAGATTTTAATTTCGATGAACTGTAATTTATTTATTTTTAATTTTATGGCTGATGTTTAGTGACCTGTGTAATAAATCCTAAGATTGTAAAAATATCCTCCTATTTTTCCTTCTAGAATATTTTTAGTTTTAACTTTTATATTTAAGGCTATGATCCACCTTGAATAAGGTTGTGTGAATGGTGCAAGGTGATAGCCAGAGTTAATTTTTTCCATGTGCTACACAGTTATTTCAGCA